>NC_045764.1:139208057-139511087 GCF_008692025.1 Phocoena sinus | reverse complement strand
AGGGTGTAATATACTGGCATTAGGTGTTCACGGAAGTGCACCCACCATGTAGTTCTTATTATTGACATTTTTTTTGGTTGTTTGCTGTTCATCATTTGTTGTCATAGAAATGTACTTCTGATTGGTAGAATATCCATGGGCAAGGGAGTAATAGGAAAAAAAAATGGGGAGGTTAATATTAAAGGTGAAATAAAATTTTAATTCACATAAAAAGATTTTTAAAGAAATAAGTAAAAATATTAAAATGAATTAACTTTTGGATAAGACAAAATCATGGATGTGCCTCCTAACTAAATGGGAAATCTTTAGAGTAGCGTTTGACTAGTAGGAAGAGCAGATTTGAAGACTTTACAGAAGTCTTTGTATGTATTAATGCAATGGAGTACATAACAAATTAAGTGATGAATAAATTTGGCTAGAATATGTAAAACCTTTCACACCAAAAGCTATGGAAACAAAAATGAGATAAAGCATCTGCAACAAATATCACAGGTGAAAGGTTAATTACCTTAATATGTAAAGTGATTTTACAGATCAATAAGAAGAATTAGAATACATGGGGGAAATGAGCTGAATGCATAGAAGACAAAAGTACAAATTACTAATAAACATACAAAAAGTCTTATTTTCACTTGTAATGAATAAATATTGAAAGAACAAGAGACTGTCAAATATAATGCCTAATATTAGCAAAGGCTATAGTGACTGACACTATCATATTTTTCTGGTCTGTGTGTAACTTGGTAGGGTGCTTCTTGAAAACAGTTTTACCAAGATAATATCCTAAATTTAGGGATATCTAGACTTCAGTCCTTATGCCTCTTGCCTTTTCTGTCTAGAACCTCTCCTCAGTGATATCATACAATCTCATGACTGTAATAATATATGCTAACACCACCCTAGTATACATACTCATCCTGGACCTACTCCCTGAACCACAGATTCTCCTATTCAACTGCCTACTCATATCCAATGAAACTGTCCAGAACTGAACTCCTAATCATCTCCCATAAACCTGCTCTACTGACATTCTTCCTCAATGCATTTAATGGAAACTCCACGCCTCAGTTGCTTAGGACAAAGCTTCCACGTTGAAACTTCCCCCAAATCCTATTGGCTCCACCTCCATTTCTCACCACCTCCATTGAGATCAGCTGGTTCAAGTCACCATCATGTCCTATCTGGGTTATTCTGTAGCCAAATGATTGGTCTGTGCATCCACCCCATCCCTGTATAGGTTATTCTCAGCACAGCAGCCAATGAGCTTATATGGCTTTCATAATAAAGCTTTCTATCTTCTTTCTCTCTCTTATCTCTCATCTCTATCTCTTTTTTATCTTATTTATCTCATCCATCCATCCATCTGTGTATCTAACTATTTTATATTCATCTTTACTTTTGATAATAAGAATGACATTGGTTGAACCTGTTAAAATACAAGGGTAGAAAACAGAAAATGAAAGTTCAATGACAGTAATCACATAAATCCTGTAATTGTAGTCATAATCTTAGAAGTGTAGATTTACTTGAGGATAGCTTCAGTAAACAGCATCTGATTTTTAACAGTTATACCATATTTGATATTAGAGACCTCTCTTAGACTTGCTGTTCCTCAATAAGTGAAATATTTGTCTTCCTATATGTTTCTTATCTTACATTTTGTTAATTGTTTGTTTCAAACATTTTATCAATGGTGGTTGTTATCAAATTTAACTTTTGAGTATGTACTGAAAAAGATCGAAATATAATGTGTGAAATGAAATGTCTTTGTTCTAACGCTTCTCTTGTTAGTTCTAAAACAGCTATTTTTTTTCAGCTGCTGGTACAATAGAATTTAATGATGCATTTCAGCTAATTAGAGAAAACGTTCGCCCCAATTACTGAGATTTCATTCTGTCGCTTCCACATACTTAATTTTATAGATATTTTGAATTCAGCTTTAACCCACAAGCAAATTAATCACTGTGATTTAATTCAGTCTTAGCTTGTCTTTTGTGAATAATGCTTTCTCTAATACAAATTGTGGCATTAAAATCACTACTGATGTGGAGATTGTAGCATTTTTATCATGAAAGTTTGCCTTAGGCAATTTAAAAATATAAAACAGTACCTAGATTAATTTGATTTGGTTGAAAGTATTTTATTGACTACTAATTACTATAGTTGCTTTAAATTCTTTTCAAATTTAATAACCAAAATCCGTCCTCTGGGCTTTGCTACTTGCTAACATTCTGTGCAGTTAAAAGACAAGAGAAATGGGTGGAATGAGTGAGGATTTAAAAGGGAAAGAGCAGATTATGGGAAAAAAATAGAAAGGATGATAGTTAAAGCTCAAAAAATCTATCCTACAGTTTGAAATGATTTTACTGAGAAATAATTCAAATAAAGTAAATGGCTGGGGACTTTATTTTCAGCTTTAGGACTGTATGAAAAAATATATAACTCGTAGCATGTTGTGTAGACCACATATTTCTCATAATACTGGAATCATTTTCAGCTTGTTTTGTAGAATGAAATTTCAAACCTTAAGGTTTTTTATTTTCCACTGTCTAATATTTTTTTTTCTAGCATGTTCTTTGAAGAAACTCAGAAAAAGCTCTTTGGTCTTCATTTCTTGTTTCATGGGTTTTGTAATAAGCATAAAGTTATCAGTAGGCAGATCCCATTATATGAAAAGTTCTGGCAGAATTATGCAAAACATTCAGGCAGAATTATGCCTTTAGAATGTAAAGAAATTGATTTTGAATATTTTAAAATCTTGGATTATTTTTAAACCAGATCTATAACAGAAGCACTTTACTTCTTCCAAATATAGTAGGCAATATATATTTTTTTTCTACGAATTAAAGTAACTTTCTTTTAATCAGTTTACTTTTATACAAACATATTTTTAAATTTAGGAAAGCCTGTCTAAATATTTCTTTGTATTCCTAAATGTGAAAAATGGGGATACATTCTTATATATTCATGGTGTCATTATCTTGGTTCAATATTTAAATTATTTAAATGCCTCAAGAAGTTTTTATAGCAATGTACAGCTGAACCCAAGAGTGAAAGCACTAGCCTTCCAAGAAGAGCTCCCCCCAGTTAAATATGCCATGTAAGTATATACATGTGAAGATAGTAAAACAAAACTGAATTGGTATTAAGATGCATTAATAGGACTTTTGTCTCTGGATCAAGAGAGGTACTAAGCATCCCAATACAGTCCATGTTATTCAGATCATAGATAAAATATTATGTTCAGCTATCAGCTGGATATTTTAAAAGAAATATTATCAAATGGCAGCACACTTACTAGAAGATAATCATGATCACATAAAGTTCTGGGAATCTTGTTATAAGTTAAAGGAAATATGAATATTTTGTTTGGCTAATTGAAGACTTTGGGGAGAGGTATGACAGGTGACCTGAACTATTTGAAGTATTTAAAGATGCAGTGATCTATCTGCTTCAGGAGGAAATTAAGTCCCTGTGGGTAAAGGATACAGACAGAACATCGTCCAAAATGAACTTGTAGGTCCTGACACTGAAATTACATGACAGCTGTATCTGAATGATTTAGAGTTCTATTACATATCATAACCTTTTTACAATTAAGAAACATATATTCAAGAGATCCTGTATTAAAAATTACAGAATAAAATTCAGTAATGGTTCAATAATTATTTCCCAACAACTTTTTATTAGTACATCTAAGTACTGTAGTTTTACACATGAAACTAACTGGTTTTTCCAAGGTAGCAGAACAAATACCATCTTAAAAAAATTATGAGGACTCAGTATCCCTGTTGGGGGCTAAACTAGCCCAGGCCCATTGGACAATTGGCGTGTTTTTCCTGTGGTCTTTAAATAAACTGCTTGTTGGGCAAGAGAGACTATGGCTAGTTTATTATTATAGGAAACTATATTTTAACCTGTTTTGTGAAAGCACCATGGCCCAAATATCTGAAAACTGTGACCTTTATATCTATACTTATACATGGCAAGGGAATTTAACTATTGTCATGTACACATGTGCTTCTCAGTTGTTACCTAGTGAAAAATTACAGGGTAAGCATTCAGACTTATTATTGACATTTCTTTTTTCTAGCTGACCTGCAGGCATTACCTGAAAAGGTAGACTTTATCTGAAACCTCAATTATATTTTTCCTTTCATGGATCAGAAGTTAAATAAAATAACACTCAAGGGTTTATTAGAAACATTATAAGTAGATAGGAACTTTAATATTTTCTGTGATAGAAATTTGAAGCATCAAATTATATTTGGTGTGTCATGGCTTTTGGCATGGTTTAAGAGTACTCCAATGCCAGCTTTATATTATTGTTAGCTAATAAAATTACTAGCAAACTTTTTGTGTGTCGGGTAGTAGGCAGTATTATTTTTCTCTAGTAAGGATAGGGAGACACTGTATAACTTAGGTTAAAACCTGAGTGGCTTAAACCTTTCTCTAGGAATAATATTAAGTGCATTATTTTTATGTACCATGTTGAAGTTACGTTATTGCATTAGAGTGGGCTAGTTTGTATTTCATTTTCTCACCACTCTGTCACTAGCCTCTGAGGAAGGGACTACAGAGTCATTTGATAGCTATAGTCCAGGAATGAGAAAGAGTTGTCCATGTAGGGCCATGGATGACTTGCTCAGTAGCCTGGCCTTATCTTGACCATGAGGATTGGTTTCCATGCTCAGTGTTCACATCAACAATGGAGATACCACCACCCACCTTACTTAGTTGTCTAGAGGATGAAAAGTGCCCACATAGTGCCTGCATAAGGTAAGCAATAATAAGTGTAATTAAATAATTTAGTTTATTGAGGTTATAATCAATTGATTTCCTCCTTTACTAATCATAAACTATAAAAAGTAGGTCATGCCTGGCATCATTTTTACCTTAGTCTTTGCTTGGTATTCAGTCCATACTGTTGTCTTTATTTTTTTTTATCAAGCATCTTTTCCGACCATAAGACTAGAAATCAACTACAAGAAAAAAATTGCAAAAAACCACAAACACTTGTAGCCTGAACAGTATGCTACTAAACAACCAGTGGATCATTGTAGAATTCAAAGAAGAAATAAAAAAATACCTAGAGTCAAATTAAAAAGAAAACACAGTAATCTAAAATCTATGGGGTGCAGCAAAAGCTGTTCTAAAAGGGAAGTTTATACAAGCCTATCTCAGGAGACAAGAAAACTCTCGAATAAACAACCTAAACTTATATCTCAAGGGACAAGAAAAAGAACAAACAAAACCCAAAGTTAGTAGAAGGAAAGAAGTCATACAGATGAGAGCAGAAGTAAATGAATAGAGCCTGAAAAAATATAGAAAGATAAATGAAAGTAAGAGCTGGTTCTTTGAAAAGATAAACAAAATTGATAAACCTTTAGCCAGACACATCAAGAAAAAAAAGCGAGAGCCTGAATCAATAAAATCAGAAATAAAGAAGTAGTTACAATCAACAACACAGAAATACAAAGGCTCATAAGAGATTACTATAAACAGTTATATGCTAATAAAATGGACAACTTAGAGGAAATGGATAATTTCCTAGAAATATAAATCTCCCAAGACTGAACAAGGAAGAAATAGCAAATATGAACAAATTACCTGTAATGAAATTGCATCAGTAATAAAAAAAAAAACTTCCCAACAAATGAAAGTCAAATCAAAACAACAATGAGATATCACCTCACACCCATCAGAATGGCTATCATCAAAAAGACCAGAAATAACAAATGTAAGTGAGGCTGTAGAGAAAAGGGAACCCTTAGACACTGTTGGTGGGAATGTAAATTGGTATAGACACTATGGAAAATAGTTTGGAGGTTCCTCAATAAACAGAACATAGAACTACCATATGATCTAGCAATTCCACTCTTGGGCACATATCCAAAGAAAACAAAACACTAATTTGTAAAGATACATGCACCCCAGTGTTTATAGCAGCATTACTTACAATAGCCAAGATATGGAAGTAATCTAAGTGTCCATCAACAGGTGAATGGATAAAGATGATGTGCCACACACACACACACACACACACACACACACACACACACACACACACACAGGAATACTACTCAGCCATAAAAAAGAATGAAATTTTGCCTTTTGCCACAATGGGGGACCTGGAGGATATTACACTTAGTGAAATAAGTCAGAGAGACAAGTACTGTATGTTATCACTTTATATGTGTAATCTAAAAAATAAAACAAACGAATGCATATAACAAAAAAGAAACAGACTCAGATATAGAGAGGAAAGTAGTTGTTACCAGTGGGAAGAGGGAAGGTGGAGGGGTAAGATGGGGTAGGGGATTAAGAGGTACAAACTACTATGTATAATAACTTTAAATGGAGTATAATCTATAAAAATTTTGAATCACTATGTTGTACAACTGAAACTAATATAATGTTGTAAATCAATTATACCTTGAAACCGTGGTTTCACAAGGGGAAAGAAAAAAAAGGGAAACATGGTTTTGCAGGATATTGTAGTAATTGCTATGGAGTGGTAAATAAAAGTATACATAGTCCCTGCTCTTGTGTTGCTCTGAGTTTAATGTGAGAGGAAAGACTTAAATAACCAGAGTTAAATGTATGATTCCAAACTGTGATGATGCTTGAAATATAATACAGAGAACTATGGAAGATTTAAAAATAATAGAAGAGGGAGTGGGTCTAGTTAAGGTTGGAGGATGTAGGTTTAAGACGGCAATGGAGAAAGCAGTAAAATTTGAACAGAAAAGCTTGTTAGCAAATGAAACTTCACATATTTTATAACAGAACTCAAATTACCTGTATGCTAATCCTCAAGTAACTGGTCTGAAGATGGAAAACAAAAGAAAGGAGAAAAAACAAAGGTCTAGTTAGTACATTAGCTACTTAAATCATTAATTAACTATACATAGACTCTACATTCTATGTGCTATGGAATAATTTGAACTGAGTATTCATATTGGCTGAAAATCTTACTCTAAAACCAATAACAGCACATATGGGGGCATATGGACTCCACTGGTTCCCTAGTCCTGATTAAGCTAATCAGCACATATTTGTTTAGAAATGGGTCTGCTGCCTTTGTGGACAATTATCAGAGAATACATTCATGACCAGAGCATACTTTATACATTCTGTTTTCATTGTTTCTACCAAGGATGAATAAAATGTTAGACAAAAATATTTTTCTAACCATTTTCCCCCCAAAATGTTTATTTAATAGAGATACATGACATATAAAATAAGAAATTAGAGCTAGGCACAGAAGAAACTATGATAAATCACCCATAATCCCACCACTCACAGGAATGTAGCTTGCCACAAACATACAGTACCACTATAATAAATTACAGAATGAATATATCAATAGTGGTCCTACCATCAAACTTATTACTTATATAGGACACCTATTACAAGAAAAAAGCCTGATTCTGTAATCAAAATTTGGTGGAGTACTAGAGTTAATATTCTTGATAATAAATTTATCTTTAATTGGTTTTAAGAAAGTTCTTGTAATAAATCTCCCTACAAACTTAACAGAGGAAGAGTTTCATTTCTGTGGCTGTTTGAGTGCTATTGTAAAATGTTCAAAGGTAAGAAAAACCAAAATATTCAAAAACAAAACAAACCAAAACAAACAAGCAAACAAAAAACCCTAAACAGTTTAATTTTTCCTTTTTGATCCTTAGTTTTAAAGTACATTCTAGAAGATTCAAAAGAACTGAGAGAAAACCTCAAATCTTAATTCCATGACCTTTACTTTCTCACTAATAAAACGTGAGACCTGATATCACTTAATCTTAATATACCTCTGTTCTCTATTTGCAATGCTGCATAAGAATGTTAGTGTCAAAGCACGAGCTATTTCACAGAGGTAAATTTTCCAGTTGACTGAAACTTGTTCTTTCCTGCACAATTATTTAAGAATCTTGAGAAAAGCCTTTCAAATGATGTTACATGTTTTCCTTAAAGAGAATATTATATATTACATAAATTAGGAAAATATTTTCTTCACAAGGAGCACTACACCTCCTCATGAATTTAGACATGTACTTGTTTAATACTTTAGCTCCAAATCCATAATAGAGAAAGGCAGTTTGGTTATTATAGTTTTAAGGATAACCTCTTAAAATAGTATATCAAATATTTATTCTTATGTTTGTTCATATTTGTATTGACTTTTATGGACTTCTCATAAAATTAAAATCAATATAAAACAAGACAGTACAACAGACATGCATAAACACTTCCACATATATATACAAGAAAGAATTAAATACAATAGAGGTGTCTAGCCACCTGGAGTGTCATTTTTACTGAATTTGGTCATATTGATCTTTTGATTTTCTTGGCAGCTAAATTAAAAAGAGAAATGTTGTCTATTAAAGGAGGCAAACACATTTGCCTAAAGACTAATATATTTTCTTCTGGCATTGAATCCAAATAGGACTTTGTCATGCAAATCTTTTGTTTGCAAGCAATAGAGTATATTGATTAAGATCAGGGATCAGCAAACTTTTTGTGTAAAGGACCAGAAAGTACATAGTCCAGACTTTGTGGGCCATGTGGTCTTTGTTTCAACTACTTAACTTTGTCATTGTAGCATGAAAAGAGCCATAGACAACATGTAAATAATGAACACTGCTTGGTCCCAATGAAAGCTTATTTATAGTTACATTAATTTGAATTTCATATACTTTTACATGTCATAAAATATTATTTTCCTTTTTTCCCGCAATTATTTAAAAATGTAAAAACCATTTTTAGCTTACTGGCCATACAAACACAAGTGGAAGTCCAGATTTGCCCCTCAGGTCCTAGTTTGCTGACCTCTGCTTAAGATTACTACATCTCTAGTCAGATTGTCAGATTTCTATCCTATTTAAAATTGCAGCATCTCTACCCTTAAAGTCCTTAGGTAACTCCCACAGTTTAATTTTCTTCACAGAACTTATCACAACTTGAAGTATTTTATATATATAGTTCATTTCTTTATTTGTTAAATGTGCCACTATTAGAATAAACATTTCATGCAGGCAAGGAGTTTTGCCTCTTTTGTTCATTGCTGAGTAATTTGCACTTAGAATAGTGATTGGTACATGTTAGATGATCAATAAATTTTTATTTTATCAATGGATATAATTCTGGGGTTCATAAGGACATATACATTTGGAAGCCATTAATATATAAAAGGCCTTGAAGACATGGCTGTGATCACTCAAAATGACATTATAGCTAGGAAAGAGAAAAGAGTTTTGAGAAACTCCTACATTTAGATGAAATAGATGAGAAAGGGCCTGAAAGGACATTGATCAGTGGTTGGTGATATCAGATCAAAAGCAGAAATATTTTATTTTATGGAAATCAAGAGAGAAAATGAACAACTATCTTGAAATCTTCTAAAATATAAATAAAATGTGAAAAATTCTGCTTGGATTTTTCAACGTAGAGCATATCTGTGGACTTGATAAAAGCAGATTTATTAGAGTAGTGGAGACAGATGAAACATTGGAGTGAGGAGGAGTAATGTGTAGTAATTAAGAGTGTGATTTTGGCATAGGGATAATCAAATTGACATATGGTAATGGTGCAAGTTAATGAATGTAAAAATAGCCCCAAACATATGGAGAGACATTATATATGACAGAGATAGGCAAATATACATGAGTGGGAAAGGCAAGACCATTCAACAAATGTTATTGGGCATAGGAAAAAAGTTCAATCTGACCTCTCCTTCTCACCATATCAAATCAATTCTGGGCTTTAAGACTTAAATATGAAAAACCTGTGTCAATTTCATATGGAACCACAAAGAACCTCAAACAGCCAAAATAATCTTGAGAAAGAACAAAACTGGATACATAACACTTCCTGATTACAAAATACTTTAGAAGTCTTCAGTAATTAAAATAGTATGGTGCAGGCCTAGAGACAGACCTATAGACCATGGAACACAATAGAGAGTTCAGAATTAAATTTGCACATAAATAGTCAACTGATCTTTGACAAGGTGCCAAGAATTCACAATGGGGAAAGGATAGTCTCTTCAACAAATGGTGTTTGGAAAACTGGACATTCAAATGCAAAAGAATGAAATTGGGATCTTATCTAACACCACACACAAAAATCAACTCAAAATGGATTAAGACATTGCCAAGACAATGACAAAAAGACAATCAAGAAAATTTTCCCTATGTTTTCTCCTAGGAATTTTAGAGTTTCAGGTATTATGTTTAAATCTTTGCAATGATTTCTCGGATATGACACCAATAGCATAGGCAACAAAAGCAAAAATCGACAAATGGAACTGCATCAAACCAGAAAGCTTCTGTACAGCAAGGAAAGCAAATAACAGGTGAAAAGGCAACTTACGGAATGGGAGAAAATATTTGCAAACCTATGTCTGTTGAGGGGTTAATATCCAAAATATATAAGGAACTCACACAACTAAACAGCAAAAAAACAAATAACCCAATTTAAAAATGGGCAAATGTCTTGAATAGACATTTCTCCATAAAAAACATACAAATACCCAAAAGGTATATGAAAATGCTGTGTTATAGAAAGAGCAAAAGGGCTTTAAGTCACCCAGACCATGAATCTTATTGACCTTTGTAAAATGGAAATAAGATCTGCATTGTATAATTTTCATAAGGATTAAAATTGTTGGTGTCATTTTCTATTTCTTTCAAAATATGAACCAGTTGAATCTAAGAAAACAATATTGAAATCCCTGCCACGCTGTGTTTGAACCTGAGGAGGAGGATATTTGATTTGCTACTCTCGTAAAATATTAGATACTGTGATTTCAAAATAGGCGTAAGGCTGACTATCCAGGGCAAGGTTAACTTTTCTTTTTTTTTTTTTTTAACATCTTTATTGGCGTATAACTGCTTTACAATGGTGTGTTAGTTTCTGCTTTATAACAAAGTGAATCAGTTATAAATATACATATGTTCCCAAATCTCTTCCCTCTTGCATCTCCCTCCCTGCTGCCCCTCTAGGTGGTCACAAACTACCTAGCTAATCTCCCTGTGCTATGCGGCTGCTTCCCACTAGCTATCTATTTTACGTTTGGTAGTGTATATATGTCCATGCCACTCTCCCACTTTATCACAGCTTACCCTTCCCCCTCCCCATATCGTCAAGTCCATGCTCTAGTAGGTCTGTGTCTTTATTCCCGCCTTACCCCTAGGTACTTCATGATTTTCTTTTTCTTAGATTCCATATATATGTGTTAGCATACGGTATTTGTTTTTCTCTTTCTAACTTACTTCACTCTGTATAACAGACTCTAGGTCCATCCACCTCACTACAAATAACTCAATTTCGTTTCTTTTTATGGCTGAGTAATATTCCATTGTATATATGTGCCACATCATCTTTATCCATTCATCTGTAGATGAACACTTAGGTTGCTTCCATGTCCTGGCTATTGTAAATAGAGCTGCAGTGAACATTTTGTTACATGACTATTTTGAATTATGGTTTTCTCAGGGTATATGCCCAGTAGTGGGATTGCTGGGTCATATGGTACTTCTATTTGTAGTTTTCTAAGGAACCTCCATACTGTTCTTTATAGTGGCTGTATCACTTTACATTCCCACCAACAGTGCAAGAGTGGTCCCTTCTCTCTATACCCTCTCCAGCATTTATTTTTTCTCGATTTTTTGATGATGGCCATTCTGACTGGTGTGAGATGATATCTCATTGTAGTTTTGATTTGCATTTCTCCAATGATTAATGATGTTGAGCATTCTTTCATGTGTTTGTTGGCAATCTGTATATCTTCTTTGGAGAAATGTCTATTTAGGGCTTCTGCCCATTTTTGGATTGGGTTTTTTGGTTTTTTGTTATTGAGCTGCATGAGCTGCTTGTAAATTTTGAAAATTAATCCTTTGTCAGTTGCTTCATTTGCAAATATTTTCTCCCATTCTGAAGGCTGTCTTTTCGTCTTGCTTATGGTTTCCTTTGCTGTGCAGAAAGTTTTCAGTTTCATTAGGTCCCATTTGTTTATTTTTGTTTTTATTTCCATTTCTCTATGAGGTAGGTCAAAAAGGATTTTGCTGTGATTTATGTCATAGAGCATTCTGCCTTTGTTTTCCTCTAAGAGTTTGATAGTGTCTGGCCTTACGTTTAGGTCTTTAATACATTTTGAGTTTATTTTTGTGTGTGGTGTTAGGGACTGTTCTAATTTCATACTTTTACATATACCTGTCCAGTTTTATCAGCACCACTTTTGAAGAGACTGTCTTTTCTCCACTGTACATTCTTCCCTCCTTTATCAAAGATAGGGGGACCATATGTGCATGGGTTTATTTTTGGGGTTTCTATCCTGTTCCATTGATCTATATTTCTGTTTTTGTGCCAATACCATACTGTCTTGATTACTATAGCTTTTTAGTATAGTCTGAAGGCAGGGAGCCTGATTCCTCCAGCTCCATTTTTCGTTCTCAAGATTGCTTTGGCTATTTGGGATGTTTTCTGTTTCCATACAAATTGTGAAATTTTTTGTTCCAGTTCTGTGAAAAATGCCAGTGATAGTTTGATAGTGATTGCATTGAATCTGTAGATTGCTTTGGGTAGTAGAGTCATTTCCACAATGTTGATTCTTCCAATCCAAGAACATGGTATATCTCTCCATCTATTTGTATCATCTTTAATTTCTTTCATCAGTGTCTTATAATTTTCTGCGTACAGGTCTTTTGTCTCCTTAGATAGGTTTATTCCTAGATATTTTATTCTTTTTGTTGCAATGGTAAATGGGAGTGTTTTCTTAATTTCACTTTTAGATTTTTCATCATTAGTGTATAGGAATGCCAGAGATTTCTGTGCATTCATTTTGTATCCTGCTACTTTACCAAATTCATTGATTAGCTCTAGTAGTTTTCTGGTAGCATCTTTAGGATTCTCTATGTATAGTATCATGTCATCTGCAAACAGTGACAGCTTTCTCCTTTTCCGATTTGGATTCATTTTATTTCTTTTTCTTCTCTGATTGCTGTGTGACTCAAACTTCCAAAACTATGTTGAATAAGAGTGGTGAGAGTGGGCAACCTTGTCTTGTTCCTGATCTTAGTGGAAATGCTTTCAGTTTTTCACCATTGAGGACGATGTTGGCTGTGGGTTTGTCATATATGGCCTTTATTATGTTGAGGAAATTGCCCTCTATGCGTACCTTCTGCAGGGTTTATATCATAAATGGGTGTTGGATTTTGTGGAAAGCTTTTTCTGCATCTATTGAGATGATCATATGGTTTTTCTCCATCAATTTGTTAATATGGTATATCACATTGATTGATTTCCGTATATTGAAGAAACCTTGCATTCCTGGAATAAAACCCACTTGATCATGGTGTATGATCCTTTTAATGTACTGTTGCATTCTGTTTGCTAGTACTTTATTGATGATTTTTGCATCTATGTTCATCAGTGATATTGACCTTTAGTTTTCTTTCTTTGTGAAATCTTTGTCTGGTTTTGGTATCAGGGTGTTGGTGGCTTCATAGACTGAGTTTGGGAGTGTTCCTCCCTCTGCTATATTTGATGAGTTTGAGAAGGATAGGTGTTAGCTCTTCTCTAAATGTTTGATAGAATTCACTTGTGAAGCGATCTGGTCCTGGGCTTCTGTTTGTTGGAAGATTTTTAATCACAGTTTCAATTTCAGTACTTGAGATTGGTGTGTTCATATTTTCTATTTCTTCCTGTTTCAGTCTCAGCAGGTTGTGCATTTCTAAATATTTGTCCATTCCTTCCAGATTGTCCATTTTATTGGCATAGAGTTGCTTGTAGTAATCTCTCATGATCCTTTGTATTTCTGCAGTGTCAGTTGTTACTTCTCCTTTTTCATTTCTAATTCTATTGATTTGAGTCTTCTCCCTTTTTTCTTGATGAGTCTGGCTAATGGTTTACCAATTTTGTTTATCTTCTCAAAGAACCAGCTTTAAGTTTTATTGATCTTTGCTATCATTTCCTTCATTTCTTTTTCATTTATTTCTGATCTGATGTTTAAGATTTCTTTCCTTCTGCTAACTTTGGGTTTTTTTTGTTCTTCTTTCTCTAATTGCTTTAGGTACAAGGTTAGGTTTTTTATTTGAGATGTTTCCTGTTTCTTAAGGTAGGATTGTATTGCTATAAACTTCCCTCTTAGAACTGCTTTTGCTGCATCCCATAGGTTTTGGGTCATTGTGTCCCATTGTCATTTGTTTCTACGTATTTTTTGATTTCCTCTTTGATTTCTTCAGTGATTACTTCGTTATTAGGTAGTGTATTGTTTACCCTCCATGTGTTTGTATTTTATACAGATCTTTTCCAGTAATTGATATCTAGTCTCATAGCGTTGTGGTCGGAAAAGATACTTGATATGATTTCAATTTTCTTAAATTTACCAAGGCTTGATTTGTGACCCCAGATATGATCTAATCTGGAGAATGTTCCATGAGCACTTGAGAAAAATGTGTATTCTG
Organism: Phocoena sinus; assembly: GCF_008692025.1. Lineage (NCBI taxonomy): Eukaryota > Metazoa > Chordata > Mammalia > Artiodactyla > Phocoenidae > Phocoena > Phocoena sinus. The sequence goes on along the minus strand of NC_045764.1, from coordinate 139,496,619 downwards.
TTGTTTTTGGATGGAACGTCCTATATATATCAATTAAGTCCATCTTGTTTAATGTATCATTTAATACTTGTGTTTCCTTATTTTTTTTTCATATAGGATGATCTGTCCATTGGTGAAAGTGGAGTGTTAAATTCCCCTACTATGATTGTGTTACTGTCGATTTCCCCTTTTATGGCTGTTACTATTTGCCTTATGTATTGAGGTGCTCCTATATTGGGTGCATAAATATTTACAATTGTTATATCTTCTTCTTGGATCGATCCCTTGATCATTATATAGTGTCCTTCTTTGTCTCTTGTAATAGTCTTTATTTTAAAGTCTATTTTGTCTAATATGAGAATTGCTACTCCAGCTTTCTTTTGATTTCCATTTGCATGGAATAACTTTTTCCATCCCCTCACATTCAGTCTGTATGTGTCCCTAGGTCTGAGGTGTGTGTCTTGTAGACAGCATATATACGGGTCTTGTTTTTATATACATTCAGCCAGTCTGTGTCTTTTGGTTGGAGCATTTAATCCATTTAAATTTAAGGTAATTATCGATATTTATGTTCCTATTCCCATTTTCTTAATTGTTTTGGGTTCGTTATTGTAGATCTTTTCCTTCTCTTGTGTTTCTTGCCTAGAGAAGTTCCTTTAGCATTTGTTGTAAAGCGGGTTTGGTGGTCCTGCACTCTCTCAGGTTTTGCTTGTCTGTAAAGGTTTTAATTTCTCCATCAAATCTGAATGAGATCCTTGGTGGTTAGAGTAATCTTGGTTATAGGTTTTTCTCCTTGATCACTTTAAATATGTACTGCCAGTCCCTTCTGGCTTGCAGAGTTTCTGCTGAAAGATAAGCTGTTAACCTCATGGGGATTCCCTTGTGTGTTGTTGTTTTTCCCTTGCTGCTTTTAATATGTTTTCTTTGTATTTAATTTTTGACAGTTTGATTAATATGTGTCTTGGCGTGTTTGTCCTTGGATTTATCCTGTATGGGACTCTCTGTGTTTCCTGGACTTGATTAACTATTTCCTTTTCCATATTAGGGGAGTTTTCAACTGTAATCTCTTCAAATATTTTCTCAGTTCCTTTCTTTTTCTCTTCTTCTTCTGGGACCCCTGTAGTTCGAATGTTGGTGCATTTAATGTTGTCTCAGAGGTCTGTGAGACTGTCCTCAGTTCTTTTCATTCTTTTTTCTTTATTCTGCTCTGCAGTCGTTATTTCCACTATTTTATCTTTCATGTCACTTATCCGTTTTTCTGCCTCAGTTATTCTGCTATTGATTCCTTCTAGCGTATTTTTAATTTCATTTATTGTGTTGCTCATCATTGCGTGTTTCCTCTTTAGTTCTTCTAGGTCCTTTTTAAATGTTTCTTGCATTTTTTCTATTCTATATCCAAGATTTTGGATCATGTTTACTATCATTATTCTGAATTCTTTTTCAGGTAGATTGCCTATTTCCTCTTCATTTGTTAGGTCTGGTGGGATTTTACCTTGCTGCTTCATCTGCTGTGTGTTTTTCTGTCTTCTCATTTTGCTTATCTTACTGTGTTTGGGGTCTCCTTTTTGCAGGCTGTAGGTTCGTAGTTCCCGTTGTTTTTGGTGTCTGTCCCCAGTGGCTAAAGTTGGTTCAGTGGGTTGTTTAGGCTTCCTGGTGGAGGGGACTAGTGCCTGTGTTCTGGTGGTTGAGGCTGGATCTTGTCTTTCTGGTGGGCAGGTCCACGCCTGGTGGTGTGTTTGGGGTATCTGTGGACTTTATGATTTTATGTAGCCTCTCTGCTAATGGGTGGGGTTGTCTTCCTGTCTTGCTAGTTGTTTGGCATAGGATGTCCAGCACTGTAGCTTGCTGGTCGTTGAGTGTAGCTGGGTCTTGGCGTTGAGATGGAGATCTCTGGGAGATTTTCGCCATTTGATATTACATGGAGCTGGGAGGTCTCTTGTGGACCAGTGTCCTGTATTTGCCTCTCCCATCTCAGAGGCATAGCACTGACTCCTGGCTGGAGCACCAAGAGCCTTTCATCCACAGGGCTCTGAATAAAAGGGAGAACAAGTAGAAATAAAGAAAAGAGAGAAAGCAAGAAAGAAAGAAAGGGAAAGAAATGAAAGGAAGGAAGGAAGAAGGAGAGGGAGGAAGGGAGGGAGGAAGGAAGGAAGAAAGAAATAAAATAAAATAAAATAAAATAAATTTATTAAAATAAAAAATATTTATGCGGAAAAAAAAATTTTTTAAGTTAAAAAAGAAAAAGAAAAACGGACAGACAGAACCCTAGGAGAAATGGTGAAAGCAAAGCTTTACAGACAAAATCTCACACAGAAGCATACACATACACACTCACAAAAAGGGGAAAAGGGGAAAAAATAATATATCTTGCTCTCCAAGACCACCTCCTAAATTTGGGATGATTCGTTGCCTATTCAGGTATTCTACAGATGCAGGGTACATCAAGTTGATTGTGGAGCTTTAATCTGGTGCTCCTGAGGCTGCTGGGAGGCATTTCTCTTTCTCTTCTTTGTTCGCACAGCTCCTGGGGTTCAGCTTTGGATTTGGCCCCGCCTCTGCGTGTAGGTCGCCTGCGGCCGTCTGTTCTTCAGACCGGACGGGGTTAAAAGAGCAGCGCTTTGGGGGCTCTGGCTCACTCAGGCCGGGGGGAGGGAGGGGTATGGAGTGTGGGGCGAGCCTGCGGCGGCAGAGGCCAGTGTGACGTTGCAGCAGCCTGAGGCGCACCGTGCGTTCTCCTGGCTAAGTTGTCCCTGGATCACGGGACCCTGGCAGTGGCGGGCTGCACAGGCTCCCAGGAGGGGAGTGGAGTATAGTGACCTGTGCTCGCACACAGGCTTCTTGGTGGCGGCAGCAGCAGCCTTAGCGTCTCATGCCCGTTTCTGGGGTCTGCGCTGATAGCCACGGCTGTGCCCGTCTCTGGAGCTCCCTTAAGCAGCGCTCTTAATCCGCTCTCCTCACGCACCAGGAAACAAAGGAGCAAGAAAAAGTCTCTCGCCTCTTCAGCAGCTCCAGACTTTTTCCCGGACTCCCTCCCTGATAGCTGTGGTGCACTAGCCCCCTTCAGGCTGTGTTCACGCCGCCAAACCCAGTCCTCTCTCTGGGATCTGACCTCCGAAGCCGCCGGAGCCTCAGCTCCCAGCCCCCGCCCACCCCGGCCGGTGAGCAGACAAGCCTCTGGGGCTGGTGAGTGCTGGTCGGCACCGGTCCTCTGTTCGGGAATCTCTCCGCTTTGCCCTCCGCACCCCTGTGGCTGCGCTCTCCTCCGTAGCTCTGAAGCTTCCCGCGCTCTGTCACCCGTAGCCTCCGTCGGCGAAGGGGCTTCCTAGTGTGTGTGGAAACCTTTCCTCTTTCACAGCTCCCTCCCACTGGTGCAGGTCCTGTCCCTATTCTTTTGTCTCTGTTTTTTCTTTTTTCTTTTGCCCTACCGAGGTACGTGGGGACTTTCTTGCCTTTTGGGAGGTCTGAGGTCTTCTGCCAGCGTTCAGTGGGTGTTCTGTAGTTGTTCCACGTGTAGATGTATTTCTGATGTATCTGTGGGGAGGAAGGTGATCTCCATCTCTTACTCTTCCACTATCTTCCTCAACCTCACCAAGGTTAACTTTTGAGTCACTCAGGTCTTTGGGCTTTCCCAGAATGTTACTCATATTTTGTTGATAAAAGAGTGCAGTAGTTGTTGTTGTTAAGCTCTCTTAACCAGTAGACTAGAAACTCTGAAGGTAGTGGCTGTATATATTTTTTTGTCTATATCTGAAAGACAAAACATGTTTCTGGAACTCATAGGTGACCATCAATTGATGCGCAAACGAAATAGGAAACAATGATAGAACTCTTTTAGAGTGCTTTTGAAACTGGTGTAACTCTGATTGGGGCTTGAACCCACACACTGGGACAAAGTGATAGATAAGAAATGGATTTATTTAGAGAGAACCACACTCCACAGACAGAGTGTGGACCATCTCAGAAGGCCAGAGTGGCACCAGGGTACGGGGTTGTCAGTTTTTATAGGGGTGGGTAATTTCATAGGCTGATGAGTGGGAGGGGTATTCCAGCTATTTGGGGAAGGGGTGGGGATTTCCAGGAATTGGGCCACCGCCCACTCTCTGACCTCTATGGTTGGCCTTGGAACTGTCTGGCCCATGTGGGTGTGTCATTTAGCTTGCTGATATGTTACAATGAGCATATACTGAGGCTCAAGGTCTAGTCCATCTTGGACCTATTTGGTTCTAATCAGTTTATGTCATTGGGCTATGTCATTCTTTTAAAGGTTGTGCCCTGCCCCCTTCACTCCTGTTTTGCTTTGAAAACCTCTGTGCAGTTATACTGCTTTCTTAGTGTATTAGATTAGTTAACACACTTTGCAAAGCTAATATCGTTAAAGGATTCATTAACTGGAAAAATAATAATTGCATAAAGATTTTGTTAAGGTCTAAAGCATCACTAAGGACCAAACATACTCTTTGTCTAAATGAGATTTTCAGTACAGTTTTGAAGTGTCTGGGCATTTAAGAAGATGAAACTGGAATATTTTATAGAGAGCTGTTATAAATTGCAAAATTACAGCTTGGTTTCCCAGAGCAAAGGGTTTTTTGACTAAAGCCTTTGGCTTTTTGCTAGAGGCTAATGCCTCAGGTCAGAGGTTTGGCATTTGGTTTACCCTGGGGCAGAAGGACAAACTGTAGTTGTCTCTGATGAGATTAAACTAATCTTCCAGCCAAGGTGGCACATGTAAATCCAGAGCATACAGACGGTTCTCCTACTGAGGGGCGTTCTCAAGTATTTTTAGCTTTATGAAAAGTAACACAATAAAAGTGTATTAATGGCACCGAATGCAATGCTCTGTTATTAGTTGATGTTCTAGGAGCTCTGGTTGTTTGAAGGAATAGTTGCCCTTCCTGAAAAGAGAGGGAAAAAACTTTTAGTTTTTGTTAATACAAAGCTCTTAGCTTTATTTAAAAAAAAACTTTTTATTTTGAGATAATTGTAAATCACATGCAGTTGTTAGAAACATCATAGAGAGATTCTACCTTTCACTCGGTTTCCCTCATAACCAGGAAGATGACATTGATATGAATCATCAACCTTATTCAAACTTCGCCAGTTTACACACACTAATTTCTCTCTGTGTGTATGTGTGTCTGTGTTTGGTTCTACAACCAGCAATTTTATCACAAGCATAGGTTCATGCAACCACCACCACAGTCAAGGTACAGGGCAGTTCTATCACAGGGTCCCTCGTGCTATCCTTTCACTGCCACAGCCTCCTCTCTCACCCACACCTTCCTAAATCCTGGCAACCGCTAATCTATTCTCCAGCTCTTTAATATTGTCATTTCAAGAATGCTATATAAATAAAATCATGTAAACTTGTGACATTAGCTTTTTTCATTGTATGTGTAACTCTCTTGAGATCCATCCAAATTATTGTGTGTATCACTAGTTTGTTCCTTTTCATTACTGAATGGTATGCCATGGCATAGATGTACCACAGTTTGTTCAGCTATTCACCCACTGAAGAAAATTTGTGTTGTTTCCATTTGGGGCTATTACAAATAGAACTACGATAAACGTTCATGGACAGGTTTTTGTGTGGATGTTAATTTTCCTTTCTTTGGGATAAATGCCCAAGAGTGTAATTGCTGGGTCATATGTTAAGCATATGTTAGTTTTGTATGAAACTACCAGAGTAGATATACAGTTTTGTATACCCACCAGCAATATATGAACAATCTGTTTTCTCTGCATCCTCGCATCATTTGAGGTTATCACTTTTTTTTATTTTAGGTGGGCAGTAATATCACATTGTAGGTTTAATTTGTATTTCCATAATGGCTAATAATGGTGAACATATTTTCATGTGCTTATTTTTCATCTGTTTGTTCTCTTCAGTAAAACATCCTTTCATGTCTTTTGCCTGTTTACGAAGTGGATTTTTTTTTTTTAATGTTGAGTTTTGGTACTTCTTATATATTTTAGATATTTGTCCCTTGTTGGATATATGATTTGCAAGTATTTTTTTCCAGTTTGTTGTTTGTCTTTTCATTCTCTTCAAGTTTTATAGTCTTACATTTTATATTTAAGTCCATGATGCATTTTGAGTTAATTTTTGTGTAAGATGTAAGATTTAGGTTGAAGTTTGGCCTTTTTTTGCCACTGTATGTCCAATTTTTCCAGCACCATTTGTTGAAAAGAGTGTCTTTGCCAATATCATTCTGTTTTCATTGCTACAGCTATATAATATACCATAACATTGGATAGAGTGATTCCTACTACCTTGTTCCTTTTTCAATGCTCTGAGCTATTCTAGATCTTACACCTTTCCATTTACATTTCAGAATAAGCTTGTCTGTGTCTACCAAAAAACCTTGCTGGAATTTTGATAGGAGTTGCATTAAACTTATAGATAACTCTGGGGAGAGTTGACCTATTTACTATGTTGGGTCTTCCAATTCATTAATATGGTATATCTCTCTATTCATTTAGGTCTTCTTTGATTTCCTTCATCAGCATCTTGTAATTTTCAGAAAACAGATCCTGTCCCTGTTTTGTTAGATTTACTATTTTATTTTCTAAATTATAAATGATATTATGTTTTAAGTTTTCATTTCCATATGTTCATTACATTTTGTTTTTTTGAATATTTCTTTAGCCTCTCATCTATTGCTTTTCCTCACAGTCAGCACACACCTCCAGCAAAATTTCTAACAATTTGCTGTCTTTGACCTGCCATATGCAGAAACTAGGTCATCTTTGCAGGATGTGGCGCTCTGGTAGAGTTCCTTGAAGAATCAAGTGACGTCTGAGGGCATCTGTTACATGCAGATCTCACATGCGTGTGACGGTCTTTTCTCCTATTCATGGACAGTTTTACTTCTCTTGTATTCATGGCTATTTTCTGGATGATGAGAATTGCAACAAGTTTGATTACTGTCATGTCTGGTTTCTCAGCAATGAAGACATTGGTAGCAAATAGCAATGTAAGTAATACATAAAACAAAATTCATTCAGAGTTAATTTCCCCGAAGTCCCTTTAATAATGTCAACATAGCATGCTATATCAAAAAGATGATCATTTGGTTTCTAGTATATTGCAGAATATTAATGAGTTTTGAAGGAATTTCTTAAACTTAAGAAAACCTATGTATGTCTCCTGTGCTACTAAATGGGCTCATGTATATAAGGAAAGTTTGTTTATTTTTGGTCCTTAAAACATTGAAATGGTTTAGTCACCATGACAACATATATACTATTAAGTAAACAGTGAAAAAACTGGCAGTATTTACTGTTCTGTTTTCAGGTCTTATTAACAGCATTGATACAAACTTAAGATAGTAGACACTACATTTAGTGATAGAAATTCGTTATGATGTACCAGTCATTTAAAAAAAGCTGTTTCAACTACATGAAGTGAAAAAAACATAAATATTGATTAATTATAAATGACCAAGATCTCACTTTGGTTTGGCCTGAGTAGATCAGCTCTCTTTTTCCCAAACATTCCTTAATTATACATTCTTCTGAGCTGCTGCCAATAATGTATTTTCCCTAAAGCTGGCTTCCTTTTTGCAACTTGTTCACTTTTCCTTGTAACTTTGACAGACTAGTGAGTTTGTCTTATTTTCCTGGTGAGATAGGCAAGCAACTTGCATGCAAAAACTCTTTGTAACTATTCATTAATGCCACTTCCTATGTATGTTTTACATAAAAATACACTCTATGCCAGTAGTGTGTAATTATTGAATGAAATTAGGTAGTTGTGTCTCCTGCAGTGTTCTATTCCATACATGGTACAACTTAATTCTATCCAAATTTGCCTAATGCTAATACTTTTAGTGGTTGGAAAATGGTGATAGTAATGATTTTCCATATAGTGTTTTATCAGAGAATGGTACTCACCCACACTACATACACAAAAATAACCTGTACAAATCATAGACATAAATATCAATAAGTTTTTATATATGTATATACCATGTAACTGCTACCTAGATCAAGATAAAAACACTTTTATCACCCCAGAAGGCTCATCCCACACCATGTCCAGGCAATTACTGTCTCCTCCCTACTCCAAATAAACCACTATTTAAAAAATTGAGATATAATTCACATATCATAAAATTCACCATTTTAAAATGTACAATTCAGTAGTTTTTAGTAGATTCACATGGTTGTGTAACCGTCACCACTCTCCATAACATTTTCATCACCCCGAAAAGAAACTTCATCCCCATTCGCAGTAAGTTATTCTATTATCCCCTCTCCCAAGCCCTTGGAAAGGACTAATCTACTCTCTGTCTCTATAAATTTGCTAAATCTGGACATTTCGTATAAGTGGAATCATATGATATGTGGTCTTTTGTGACTGGTTTATTTCACTTAGCATGTTTTCAAGATTCATCCATGTTATATGTAGCATGTATCACTACTTCATTTCTTTTTAATGGCTGAATAATATTCCCCTGTATGAATTTACCACATTTTGATTATCCATTCATCAGTTGATGGGCATTTGAGTTGTTTCCTGTAACCACTATTTTGATGCTAAACTTCACATAAGTGGAATTATACAGTATATATGTAGTATTCACTTATATGGATATATCAAAATTTCTCTGCTCATTCTATGGCTGATGGACACGAGGGTTGCTTCTAAGTTTGGGCTGTTATGAATAAAGATGTTATGAAATTCTTGTACCTGTCTCTTTTTTTTTTTTTTTTTTTTTTTTGTGGTATGTGGGCCTCTCACTGCTGTGGCCTCTCTCGTTGCGGAGCACAGGCTCCAGACGCGCAGGCTCAGTGGCCATGGCTCACGGGCCCAGCCACTCCGCGGCATGTGGGATCTTCCTGGACCGGGGCATGAACCCACGTCCTCTGCATCAGCAGGTGGACTTTCAACCACTGTGCTACCAGGGAAGCCCTGTACCTGTCTTTTCATGAACATATTTACAGACTTCTGTAGTATATATACATAGGGATGAAATTGATGGTTTGTAGTATTGGTAGAAGTTTGGTTTTATTAGAAATTGTCAAAGAGTCTTGGAAGTGGTTGTACTATTTGACATTCCCACTAGAATGGGATAGTCCAGTTAACTATCTGATAACTGATAGTCCAGTTGCTCCACATGTTCTCCAGGACTTAGTATATTGTCAGCCTTTTACATTTAGCCATTGTGGCGTGTGTGTATTGGTATCTAATTGTGGTTTTAATTTGCATTTCTGCATACTTAATGGTTTTGAACACCTTTAAAAGTCATATTATCTGTATAGATAATCTCTTGTAAATTGCCCAACTCTTTTTAAATTTTTTAAAATTAGGTTTTCTGCCTATATCCTATTGATTTGTAGACGTTTTTCATGTTATCTGAAATATGACTCCTTTGTAAGATACATGTATTACAAATATATTCTTTCAATCTAAGGCTTATATTTCATTTTCTTAACTTTGAAAATTATATTTATTGTATGTGCTTTTAAAAATTAGTTTTAATATAGTCTGTATGTTGTTTCTTATAATTTACTTATGCATGAAATACTGCCATAGAAAATCTAGGGGGAATAGTTGAGCATGTAAATATTCAAGTAACTGTACTCTTTTGTCTATTCCAGTTGTCCCAGAGAGCTAAATTCCTGAGACATGTTACGAATAGTGAAGGGTGTAATTTACAAGGAAGCTTTGTCTGATATTGCTATCCCATTTCAACTATACAAAATAACATAACAGGCTTTATTCAATAAGAACATATTGATCAGGGTCTAGTCTATAAATGTTGACATATTGGGAGAGTGAGTGGAAGAGCTTGGTGTTCTTTGAAAGATATCTGGTTTTATAGTACATAGACATCTTACACATAAACACTGTTATATATACTGTATCTGTCATCTGTATGACAGAGTTGTGAAAAAATGTTTCAATATGATCTCAATTGTTCAAACATTGGGATTTTGTTTTATTTTATTTATTCTTCTGCTTAATAATTTCCTAATCTTTTCAAGACAACTTAACTTTCTAGCTGTTATTTTTTGTATGCTTGATTTTATCCATCTGGATACACACATGCACACATATATGGAATTATTTGGAATTAGAAGCAATATAAATAATCAACCCACATATCTTTTGCTTCATTTACTACTCATGACTTCTTTTGACTACCTTTACTTTCTACAGTTTATATTAAATTACATAAATATATTAAATTACATTAAGTAATTTGAAAGAGACCCGATGCATATCTTTAGGAACTGAATGGTAGGTTGAGACATGAACATTCATAATCACAATCATTCTGGAAATAATTGTCACTACTGATTTAGTGGTTCCAATTTCTGTATCATTCATTTTCTTTGGATAATACCCGTCTGTTTGAAAGTAACTTTTTTAAAAAATGAAAGTTATATAATTTAAGGTGCATAACATGATGATTTGATTACATATACATAGTGGAATGATTACTGCAGTCAACCTGATTAACATATCCATCTTCTCACATAGTTACTATTTATGTTTGTGTGTGGTTTTAAAAGTAAACTTTAAAAGCTAGAAATTGTCATACTGAGTGAAGTAAGTCAGACAGAGAAAGACAAATATCATGTGATATCACTCATATGTGGCATCTAAAATAAGGGTACAAATTAACTTATCTACAAAGCAGATAGTTACAAATGTAGAAAACAAACTTATGGTTACCAGGGGGAAAGGGGGCGTGAGGGATAAATTGGGAGGTTGAGATTGACATACACACACTACTATATATAAAATAGATAACTAATAAGGACCTACTGTATGGCACAAGGAACTCCACTCAATGCTCTGTAATGACCTATATGGGAATAGAATCTAAAGAAGAGTGTATATATGTATATGTATAATTGATTCATTTTGCTGTACAGCAGAAACTAATACAGCATTGTAAATCAACTATACTCTATAAATATTCATTTAAATAAATAAATAAAGGGATCAATTGCATATACCCACTCTTTTTTAGATTCTTTTCCCATATAGGTCATATCCATGTGGAAAGAACATATAGAACATATTCATGTTTTTTCCAGGCATTAATCAACTTTGCCCTTCCAAAGTAACATCTGTTGGCTTCAAGAACCGTACATTGATTTTGCCAGTTGCTGCGCTTTATATAAATGGACTTATGTAGAGAATACTCTTTCATGTCAGGCTCTTTTTTAACCAGCATTATGTTGTTGAGATTCAGGTGTGTTATGTGTAGTTGTTTCTTCTTTCATTCTTGTTGCTGAGTAGCAGTCCATTGTGTGAATATGCCACAATGTATTTATCTATTCTAATGTTTATGGATCTTTGGGTAATTTTCAGTTTGAGCTATTATGAATAGTGCTGCTACACTTGTTCATATGGTTTTGTCCATATATATAGACATTTCTGTTGAGTGTATACCTACAAGTTGAATTGTTGGATGTTAAGGTATAATATATATATACAGCTTCTGTCACCAGGTAATAGAAGTACTAATTCACTTCCACCCACAATATAAGAGAGGAACTCATTCTTTTAGAGATGCTGGGAGCATCATTTGTCATAGATGACTTTTAAAAAGATCATGTTCAGATTGTTTCTAGGATGGTTTCCAATCTTCTGCATAATCAATTACTTTAAAAGTATAATTTTAGAAAATATTTTCACATGTGTAAAAGTGTTCTTATTTAGTCAGATATTTGCACATATAAAAATACAGACATGAGATAGAGAATAGAGAACAATAGAAACTCTAAATTTCATCAGAGCCCTACCTTTGGAAAGTTAGTAGCCCCAAACAGCAGCTTTAACAAGTTAAAAAATTGGTAACAACTGCTATTTGTTTCTTTTCACTGCTCACCTTACTAGAAAACCAAGATCATGAAAAACTTGGTAGAATTGGTTTTCTGTGTTTTTTAAACAAAAACCTTAGGTCTCACTTTTGTATATGAAGTCTAGTCACAGGAAATTTATCTGTAAAGTGAAACCTATGTATTTTAATCTATAATCTCTCACTGGTTAGAGCAGTCTTCTGTCACTAAATATGACCTTTTACTTTTAAGAAATGGAAGTTAATTTACTTTGGTTTTATTTCATTACATGGTTCTGAGTTAATTATCTAGAGGTTTTGATACCCCCAGAAATTGGCAGACTAACCTCCAGACAGCTGCTCTCTCTTGGTCCACATGGCTGCCAGGCTATAGTTAAAAATAATAATAGTAAGGTGAGCTTTCTTTTCTTCTTATAAAATGAATGAGAATTGAATTCCTGTAGAGAACACTACTCCACTTGTTGGCAGTCTTGAACTCCTCATTCCCAGGAAGGATTGTAAAAATGTTTTATGTGCAAATGTCACTTGCCTGACATTTTCCACTAATTTTCACTAACTTAATACCCACTCAGTTGGATTGGTGAGCAGTGATTAATTAGCAATGCATAACAATTGCATGAAAGGGAGCAGAAATTTTGAAGAATGTCAATGATGACTTCAATGCCTATCAAAATGTCATCAATGTATTTATTCCATTGCCCTAAGAAAACTGGATCATCTTCACTAATCAGTTATTACTAAAGATAGCTGATACTATATTATTCCTGATACAGGATTTTATAGATAAACAGCAAAATATTTTAGAGCCGTAAGAGACCTCAAGAGGGAGCCTTGTTTAGTTCACTACCTTCAGGCACTTAAAATACAATTATTCCCATTTTCACTCTAGAAATTTGTTGTAGGTTGATTAGAAGTGGTCCATCTGTGGTCACTGAACTAGGGAGTAGTGGTAGGAAAACACCTCCACTAAGACTAAAGTGTTCCAGCCTCTGTCTCATGTCACTATACAGTTCTTTTGTTTCAGGTGAAATTGCCATTTGTTTCTCTTTCAAATGAAAATGGGAGATTTCAGAGAGAGATTATTAAAATCATGTAAGATACTCTCATATACTACCAGTCAAAGTGTAATTTGGTACAACTTGTTTGGGAAGCAATTTGGCAAGAGCCTTAAAAATGTTTTTATACATTGCTCACTAATTTTACTTCTAAAAACACTGTCCTTAGACAACCAGATATAGGTACAGGGTATTTGTTATGACTTGATTTATGAAAGGTAAAACTGAAAATCTCAATATCCAGTTATAATGCAATGATTAAGTGAATTGTGTTATAATGATATTAGGGATTATTATGCAATGATTCAAATTTTGTTTTTAAATCAATATTTCATGGCATGGGAAATGATTATAATATGACATTGAGTGATTATAGCATGAAATAAAACTTTAGAGACTCAAGTTTTATGAAAATGCTATATACATATATAAATATGTATAAATAATGAAGACATTTTATTTTCTTTTATAGTTTTTTGATTTCCCATGTTTTGTATAATGAGTATTAAAATACATTTTAAAGTATGTTCAAAGAATGAATAAAAGAGGATAAACCTTCTTCCTTTGACTCTAGTCAAGCATTTCCTTAGAGAATCTTGATTTAACTTCTTGGTTTCTAATTAAAGTATGTAGGCTCACTCTTCTTCTAAGCTTCCTCTAAGCACTAATACCATAATGGATGAAAGTGATGGGGGAAGGAATCTACCTGAGTGACATTTATCAAATGTTCTCTCTATGCTAATATCTAGTTCAGATCCTTTCAAGATATACACTACAACTTACGTATAAAATAAGATGACTTCCCTTTGGCAAATAGTAATGGATAAATAAATAATTTGTCAGTGAATCTTCATGTCTTTACTGACACATTCTATATGCATTATATTTACTGGAGCTAAAATGAAAGGGTTTAGTTATAAATGGAAACAAATTTGCAAAGAATTTTGTAGTACACTAAGAACAAGAAAACATCAGAAAGTAACAGATGTTATATTTTATTGCTGGTTGAACTTCACTCAGGAGCATGGCTTAAGAGCTGGAACTCAACAGTTTTGGATTTTGCTAGTAATTTATTGAGAGGCCTTGAGCAAATCACATAACCTTTATGTTATATATATTTGCATTTTCTGTAAAATGGGGCATTGGACTAGGAACAGTAATTTTTCAAGCTTTTCCTGTCTGGAAGCTCCAGGGAGTCAGGCACCATGAGAATTTTAGCTCATGGATCTGGAGGGCCTGTATAGTAGCCAGCATGTAACTAGCATATAACCAGAGCTCAGTAGCTATGAGTTAAATGAATGAATGTGACCTCTGGAGCCCTGCCTAGGAGTCTGCTTTTCCGTCAGAGTTTCATCCAGCATAATTCTGCTTGTATCTGCTTTACATATTGGGCATAAGGTGAGATTTCATTTAAAAAGTAAAGGATAATTTTATTGCTGTAAATAAAATTTTGAAATCTCTAGGACAAAGTCCTTTCAACTCCGTGATAATTTAATGTTACTACAATGTGCTATTATTTAAAAATACAGATCACAACACCTTTATTCTCATTTTCCCCTTCTATACAATACCAAATTCTATGATAGAGCTGTATATAAATTGTATTTATGACACAGTGAGAGTTGGTCTGTTTTTTTTGATGGATGAATCAGAGGTGACTAGACAGAGAAGGAGATGATGGGGTATGCCAGTCAAAAGGAACAGCATGTGTAAAGGCAAACAGCCATGAGCAAGCATGGCAACTTTAGAGAGGTGACAAATACCATGTGACTGGGATGCAGGGTTGAAGGAAGGTAATAAGGGTTGTGGCTGGAGGAGGCTCCCACCATAAAGAGCCTTGTATGCTTGCTTAGAACTTGAGCTTTATCTGGTGGGAAAGCAAGCTTTTAGATTTTTAAGAAAGTGAGATAACATGATTATGTTTTATTAAAAGAGTTCTCTATAAGGACCTACCATATAGCACAGAAAACTCTACTGAATACTCTGTCATGGCCTATATGGGAAAAGAATCTAAAAAAAAAGAGTCGTATGTATATGTATAACTGATTCACTTTGTTATATACCTGAAATTAACACATTGTAAGTCAACTATACTCCAATAAAATTTTTTTAGAAAAAGGGGTTCTCTAGTCTCAGTGGGTTTTTTTAGGTGTTTTTTTATAATTAATTTTTATTGGAATATAGTTTGCTTTACAATGTTGTGTTAGTTTTTGCTGTACAGCAAAGTGAATCAGTTATACATATACATATATCTACTCTTTTTAGATTATTTTCCCATATAGGTCATTACAGAGTATTGAGTAGAGTTCCCTGTGCTATACAGTAGGTTCTTATTAGTTACCTATTTTATATATAGTAGAGTATATATGTCAATCCTAATATCCCAATTTATCCTTCCTTCTCCCCACCTTCCCCCCTTGGTACCATAAGTTTGTTTTCTACATCTGTGACTTGATTTCTGTTTTGTAAGTAGGTTCGTTTGTACCATTTTTTTAGATTCCACATATAAGCAATATCATATGATGCTTGTCTTTCTCCATCTGACTTACTTCACTCGGTATGACAATCTCTAGGTCCATCCATGTTGCTGCAAATGGCATTTTGTTCTTTTTTATGGCTGAGTAATATTCCATTTTGGGGTGTGTGTGTGTGTGTGTGTGTGTGTTTGTGTGTGTACACACACACACACATCTTCTTTATCCCTTCCTCTGTCAATGGAAGGGAAGAAAAAAGACCTACAAAAACCCAAACAATTAAGAAAATGGCAATAGGAACACTTATATCAATAATTACCTTAAATGTAAATGGATTAAATGCTCCAACCAAAAGACACAGACTGGCTGAGTTGATACAAAAACAAGACCTGTATATATGCTGTCTCCAAGAGACCCACTTCAGACCTAGGGACATATACCGACTGAATGTGAGGGGATGGAAAAAGCTATTCCATGCAAATGGAAATCAAAAGAAAACTGGAGTAGCAATTCTCATATCAGGCAAAATAAACTTTAAAGACTATTACAGGAGACAAAGAAGGACACTACATGATGATCAAGCAATCAATCCAAGAAGAAGATATAACAATTGTAAATATTTATGCACCCAACATAGGAGCACCTCAATATGTAAGGCAAATGCTAACAGCCATAAAAGGGGAAATTGACAGTAACACAATAAAGAGTGTGGGACTTTAAAACCCACTTAGACCAATGGGCAGATCATCCAGACAGGAAATTAATAGGGAAGCACAAGCCCTAAATGACACATTAGACCAGATAGACTTAATTGATATCTATAGGACATTCCATCTAAAAGCAGCAGAATACATTTTCTTCTCAAGTGCACAGGGAGCATTCGCCAGGATAGAGCACATCTTGGGCCACAAATCAAGCCTCGGTAAATTTAAGAAAATTGAAATCATATCAAGCATCTTTTCTGACCACAAAACTATGAGATTAGAAATCAGTTACAGGAAGAAAAAAACTGTGAAAAACACAAACACATGGAGGCTAAACAGTATGTTACTAAACAACCAATGGATCACTGAAGAAATCAAAAATGAAATCAAAAAACACCTAGAGACAAGCAACAATGAGAACATGACAATCCAAAACCTGTGGGACGCAGCAAAAGCAGCTCGAAGAGGGAAGTTTATAGCAATACAATCTTACCTCAGGAAACAGGAAAAATCTCAAATAAACAACTTAACCTTACACTTAAAGCAACTGGGAAAAGAAGAACAAACAAAACCTAAATTTAGTAGATGGAAAGAAATAATAAAGATTAGAGCAGAAATAAATGAAATAGAGACAAAGAAAGCAGTAGCAAAGATCAATGAAACTAAAAGCTGGTTCTTTGAGAAAATAAGCAAAATTGATAAACCTTTAGCCATATGCCTCAAGAAAAAAAGGGAGAGGACTCAAATCAGTAAAATCAGAAATGAAAAGGGAGAAGTTACAACTGACACCACGGAAATATAAAGGATCATAAGAGACTACTACAAACAACTATATTCTAATAAAATGGACAACCTAGAGTAAATGCACAAATTCTTAGAAAGGTACAACCTTCCAAGACTGAACCAGGCAGAAAAAGAAAATATGAACAGACCAATCACAAGTACTGAAATTGAAACTGTGATTTAAAAATTCCAGCAGGACTTCCCTGGTGGCGTATACGGTTGAGAGTCCACCTGACGATGCAGGGAACACGGGTTCGTGCCCCGGTCCGGGATGATCCCACGTGCCGCGGAGCGGCTGGGCCCATGAGCCATGGCCGCTGAGCCTGTGCATCTGGAGCCTGTGCTCTGCAACGGGAGAGGCCATGACAGTGAGAGGCCTGCGTACCGCAAAAAAAAAAAAAAAAAATTCCAACAAACAAAAGTCCAGGACTACATGGCTTCACAGCTAATTCTATCAAACATTTAGAGAGCTAATTCTATCAAACACCTATCCTTCTGAAACTCTTCCAAAAAATTTCAGAGGAAGGAACACTCCCAAGCTCATTCTATGAAACCAGACAAAGATCTCACAAAAAAAGAAAATTATAGGACAATATCACTGATGAACATAGACACAAAAATTCTCAACAAAATATTAGCAAACCGAATCCAACAACACATTAAAAGGATCATACACCATGATCAAGTGGGATTCATCCCAGGGATGTGGTGATTCTTCAATATATGTAAATCAATCAGTGTGATACACTACATTAACAAACTGAAAAATAAAGACCATATGATCATCTCAGTAGATGCAGAAAAAGCTTTTGACAAAATTCAACACCCATTTATGATAAAAACACTCCAGAAAGTGGGCATAGAGGGAACCTACCTCAACATAATAAAGGTCATATACAACAACCCACAGCAAACATCATTCTCAATGGTGAAAAACTGAAAGCATTTCCTCTAAGATCAGGATCTAGTGTCAGTGTTGAGGTTAGATCTTTGGAGCCTAAGGGGTATCTATTATGATACCTCTTGATCTTGGGTTTAATGAAACTGGCATCATAAA
This sequence comes from Phocoena sinus, assembly GCF_008692025.1. Lineage (NCBI taxonomy): Eukaryota > Metazoa > Chordata > Mammalia > Artiodactyla > Phocoenidae > Phocoena > Phocoena sinus. Next base: position 139,478,748 of record NC_045764.1, on the reverse strand, counting down.
TACGCAAAAATTTTTCTTTTTCAGACCATGGCATTCTTCCTTTTTTTCACACTTGGTTTGCAGAATTCTAAAAACGATCCCTTATATACAGCCATAGCTCTTCCAAAGAGAAAACTTATTGTCTTAATTAAGAGTCTACTTTGATTTATTTCTATCCTGACATGAAGAGGGGATAAATAATCAACTTTGGAGTCAAATAAAAGAGGTCACTTTTAACTGAATATGTTCTACTGAAATTCAATTTCATTTGTTTATAACTATGAGGTATCCAATGGGGAAATTACCAACGAGAGGTTGGATATGACATTCAATGCAGAGTACATTGAAACTGGGACCAATGGACCAGGTGTGAGAGTCATCTTGCATGATAACTTGATTCTATCCCTTAAAACTAAATTTTGCCTTGCTTAAGACACTTATTAGGGCTTTCATTTACAGAAAGAATAACACTATACTCATATTTTGATGACAGACACATCGTGATAGAGCACATGCTCTATATACAGATTGGGAAGGAGCTTGCCACTAGGGATGACTTTGGTCTATATTGAACACTTAGTTTTAATTTGTCACTCTATGACGTCTGGACTTTAGTATATACCTTGAATCAAAATAATGAGGCAATGTCTTAAGGAAAGTGAAAGAAAACGGAAAGATGCACTTAAAATGCAATAAGAATCCTCTTTTGATATGCCACTAAACAGAGAATATAGCTAACATTGGAAGATTTCATTTGCAGCATGAATCTTGAAAGAAATAATTAAAAGGGCATAAAATGACTATTACCAAAATGAATCTAAAACAATGAAAATTCTGTAATGTAAATGGGATAGAAATAGATTGATCCGTTTTCCCATTAAGCTATTCAGTGCAATGTTTATGCATGTGTGTATGTATTTTAAAATTGCTTTTATGTTTTTTGCTTTCTAGCACCAGTTTCATTTTCAACTTGAGGAAAATATAATATTAACATTAGTTAAAGCTTAAAATGTATTCAGGCTCATGCTGAAATACTTTCTTAATTCTGCTTGGAACCTCATCAAACAGCCAAGAAACAGAATTCAGGCAGGAGTGGAAAATGAAATAAAAAGAGCAAACTGCTTCTTTAGAGAACTAAAAAAAACAGTAAATTTTGTAGGAATACTCATGTTCAGTATGGAAAATAAAAACTAGCCTTTCTTTAACTTTTGCCATGTGTAAGACTAAATTGGGCTAACTTGAGTTCTTTCATTTAATTCCTACAGTGAACCTATGAAATAAACACTATCATCCCGTTTCGCAGATGGGGTTTAGAGTCATTAAATAACTTGCCTTAGGTTACAGAGGCAATAAGTGGTAGATTTGCACCCAGACCCATGTCCTCTTGAGGTTGATCTTTTATGCTACCTCTAAGTCATAAGTAATGACTTCTAGGCAGCATATGCTTCCATGTCACCTTGGCCATGCCCCTACCATAGCACTTTTCTCACTGTATTATAGTTGTCTCTTTACATGCCTACCTCCCCCTACTTCATGGTTACCTCCCCCAAAGCAAAGAGCATCTTATTTATCTTTCTAGTTCCAGGAATTTAATGCAGTGGCACGCCCCGTAGTAGAAGCCCAATAAGTGCTTATTGAATGACTAATATTGTCAGAAGTCACTAAAAGTTAATATAGTAAAAAAAAATTATATTATTATGGAAAATAACTGATGTGGAAAGTGCCAATTGCTTCTATATCCCTGTTAGGTGTTCCTTTCCTTAAAGATGAACTCTTTCAGAAAGATAGGTGAGCTGATTGTACTGCATATAGGAATTCAAAGGAGTAAGAAAAAATCCACAAAGATGCTTAAGTGATGTGAGATAGGATCACAGTACTAGGAGAGGTTAAGGGGAGGGATACTGAAATCATTTAATGAACGGTCTTTACATTTATCATGGGCTCGTCTTCTACACATGGAAGCAACCAGCTTTTCATTTCAAACAGAAATTTCCTTTTCATTGATAGTGAACCCCTAATAAAAGGAAAGTCGGGATATTCCAAGCCTTAGGTAATTTTTTAAAGCTTAAAATGCAATTAGTACAGGGAAGAAAACCATTTTATTTGAAAACATTATTCAATATAACTTAATGAGGAAAAATCAACTTAGACTTCAGCTTGAGGGATTCTAATTCTATCAAAGAAAAACATTTCTGATTATAAGGAATAGTTTACCAAGGGAGTTGGGAGAGGATTCTATGTGAATTTGCACGTGCATCTTTAAATTGGGCAGTCCTGACTTCTGTAATCATATCTTGCTTGATGATGCTCTGATAATGTGAGGATAATGTCCATTTTAATCTGGGTCTTTAATTGCCCTGTCTGAAAGCTACAGGGAATAAAAGTTCTGTACCCCTATCTCTCTAAGCATGTTTCTGCCGTTTGTTCCCTCTTCTAAAGGATACTTAGAGCTTATTCTGCTGTTGCTTTCAGCAGTCTTTAGGAGTCAAAGACCCAAATGAGCAAGGGCTGCCATGCAACATGATGTGCCCCCCTTGCCGTCATTGACATCACCAGTTGCCTAAGCCCTACAGAAGGCTGGTGAATATTCTTTCCACTCCCTGAGCACGAATTCATTAGTAAAATGAAAATACGTATTTCAGAGTGAAGAAAACACATTGAGAGTGGAGTTGTATCAGCCATGTCAAATTGCACGTCATATCGCAAGGGTGCTTTTGTTGTCTTATAACTGGTTAATACGAATCCATCTCCAATGTGTAGTAAAAGTCCATTATCCTGAATTTTGATTTAGTTATGAAAAAATTCTAAAACAGCAACAAGACTAAAATGAATGTTAATGACCTTAGTTGGCATTTTGATGACATTATATTAAATATTTTTCTGAGACACTTCCTGGCCATTTTAAGACTCTGTTGTCTCTATGGTGAGATCCATACCCCCTCAGAGCTTTAGTACATGGTGCTGTATTGTAATAGCCCCTATGCTCATCAGCCCATGGATTTTTATATCTTTCAGAGCAGAGCTGTGTCTTGTTACCGTTTTCCTCAATACACTGTTTTGCAGACTGTGTCATAGTCAATAAGTATGTTAGATTTCTGAAATAGTCCCTCTCTATTTTCTTCTCACTTACACATCTCTCACTTTCTTCAGGTCCTCTCCATCTGTCCCAAGGACATGAGAGCTGATATCTGTGTTCATCTAAACCGGAAGGTTTTTAATGAGCATCCTGCTTTTCGATTGGCCAGCGACGGGTGTCTGCGCGCCTTGGCGGTAGAGTTTCAAACTATTCACTGTGCTCCTGGGGACCTCATTTACCATGCTGGAGAAAGTGTGGATGCCCTCTGCTTTGTGGTGTCAGGATCCTTGGAAGTCATCCAGGATGATGAGGTGGTGGCTATCTTAGGTACTGTGAACTTTCCTAACGTAGTAGCAAACGTGTAACCGTTTTAGAGATTTTACTTCTCAGGTTTCTTAAGAGAAATTTCCTTTGCTTGGTGACTTTGGAAATGGGGTCACTAATGAGATGATGAATCTCGGTGAAAACTAGTAATTCCGTTTCAGCAGAGAACATCAGTATTGGTCATAGCTTAATGGGCTGCATGAGGGTTTGATTAAACTTTCTTTGGCAACATAGGACAGTGCCTTTTAGACTGGAGGTGATCGCAGCCTAAGGCGGCTGTATCTCCACATTGGTAAGTGTGAAAATGGCTTGTGCAATGATTGTCGGTTTAGTAACCTGAGTGTTAGTCTCAGAGGGACAATAGAACCCGTGTAGTTCGACATTTCCTTTTAGAGATGTATAAATTGAGGCCCAGAAAACTTTAGTGACTGGCCCAACTAGTTAGTAAATGAGTTAGGACTTGAGTACAGATCATCTTACTCTAAACCTCTGCGCTTCCTCACAGTGGACCTAAGTTGTGAGCTGAAAGTGATGAGGAGGTAAATGAATTTGACCCATTATATTGGAATAATCACAATGCAAGTAAACTTAGGCTTTTAAAGCTGGTTTTGTCCATCTACATTTATGAATCAGGGAAGTTATTCAGCTAATAATAAATTTGTTCTAAAATTCAGAGACCTGGTAGATAGTTGCACTGATGACAAAAGGCAGTGACAGAACATGTGAGTGACAAAATTTTTTAAAATTACATGTTTGGGGACAGTGTAACCCATTTTACATTTTATCTTGGTAAAAAAATTGCTAAATGATATTTTAGGTCATTTTCTGCTCAAATATCTGCAGCATGAAGTCCACATAGATAAAAAAGGAAGCAATAAAGAGGTCAGAGGAAAATCATTTCTTGTGATTTTTCAAGTAAAATAAGTTAGAATTGCAGGATGTCAACTCCCTTTTGATCACATTTTTCATGGCTTGTATCTCATGAAAAATGAGCTCAATTTTAAACTATTGGATTTTTTAGCTACTGAGGTCAACCTACCATAGCTTAAATGCCACTTATTCTCATAAGTAAAGACTGACTGATGTATTTTAGAAACTGCAAAAGCAAAATCCAGCCCCAAAATAAAGGACTGATTTCAAAAAACACAATTACTTGAAAAGGACAGAATTGAGAATTGAGAAACAATGACTCTTCATAGGAAAATAAAGTAAAATTTTTATCGTTCAGTAAAATTTGTAAGGGTTACAGAAAATGATTCAGTGTTGCAAATGACTGAACACTATTGTTTGTAACCCTTTTCTTAACTGTTGAGAAATAATATTATATTTATGCATAAATTTCTTTTAGAAACTTTATTTTTGATTTTTTTTGCAAGAAAAATGCATACAGTACTCAGAGTCAGCACTCTGGGTGTGTTTAATGCTGCTTAGTGCTTGTTCTGCTTTGTTTCTTGGCGTATAAAGGAGTTATATAATCCTTCATTAAAAACTGTACATCTTGCCAGAACAATCCTTTGTGGTAAAATGGAGTATATACACACTACAACCGTTCTTGTTTGCTTAAAGAACAGGATAAAACACAAGCCCAAAACAGGTGTATTTTTTCCTGCATGTTCATGTCAATGGTGGGTGGGAGAACAGACATAAAATATATTACACTAAAGTGAGTACCATCATGATAAATTACCTTGGCTGTGTACTCATTGTCATTTGCTTTGCCCCATTTTCTTCATTATAGCTTTACCTTGGTAGATTCTTTTCTAAAAAGATGGATGGAGAAAGCCCTGAGTGTAGTACCTTTGGGCTGTATCTGCTAAGCTGGAATCATTTGCTCAGTGAGACAGACAAAATGCATTTTCTTTTCATTTTAAAATAAAATGGTAGCTGGTTTTGCCCAATGATACAGTAAAAATGAACACAGGGCCCCTGGGTATTGGCCCAGTCTCATCATATATCTGTCATATTTTATTTCTTTGAATGCATGCTTTTTGTTTATCCTCCTCAAAAATCTTGAGATTTCAGAGACTCTTCATCTCTTGGTTTAATGAGTCAAATTACATATATACATCTCTGGCAATCTTTCTTTATTGTGTGGGCCTCTAACAAAGATTAGTTCAGCCAAAAGGCAGTCAGAAGGTTTTTATTTAAAAAAAAAAACTTTTGATCTGTAAGTGATCTCCCAAAGAGGAGGTAAGTGGGTGGTGGTGAGGCATGGGCTCAGAGGGTCACATAGGTGCCATGGTGCTGGGCAAAGACACTGTCCTCATGGAGTCTGTGATTTGGGTCATTGATGACAAGATAGTCATGGAGACAAGCTTTGGGAACTCTGCCTTGGTGTTGCACCTTCCGCTAATCTGGCTTTATAGGAAGGCAATCTGAGGAGACTGTGGACTAGAAGTATGGACTCATGGTGACTTTCTGCAGGAGATGGAGTGTGATGTCATACACGAGAGACGACTGCACCACATGCAGTGGTGTGTCTGCCATGGTCTAGATACACCCTTGTGCTCATATGGTTTACAGGTTCCACCCATGAGGCAGCTGAAGTCCGGTGCCTGCTGCCACCTGTGCTTCACCTGAGGGGCATGGAACCTGCCAGAAGGGCCTTCCTTAACGAACCAGCTTCTTGACTTGTAGATCAGTCGTCACACCAGCTCCGTTGTGTGACTTCTCAGTGTGGTTTCCATTGGGGACACGTGTTTTCAGATTTTTCTAAATCAAAAATACTTTCTTTTACAATTAAAAAGGTTTTTTGTTTTTTTGTTTAACACTTAAGATGCTTTAACAATGTTTTAGGAAAGGGAGAGGGGAAAATAGTAACTCATCAGCATCACTTCTGACACTTTGTGACTGTTCATTCTTTTTCTACTATTTTTTTCTTCTTACCTTCTCATTTTTTGCTAGCCTAATTACAAACTTAATGAAAAGTTGCAAAAATTATCAGCATGTGAAGTTTGACATATAGCCTTAGGTTTTCTACCTTACTCAGTACGTTGATTAGGTCTTCAATATCTTTACTTATTTTTTTTTCCTTTTGATCTATTTTTGGACTGAGAGTGACATGGTAAAGTATTTTATTATTAAGGTGTTTTGTCTATGTCTCTTTGTATCTCCTGTAGTTTGTGCCTTATAGCGGTTGTTGCTGTGTTATTTGGTGTACAAATATTCATAACTATTATATCTTCATTTTGAATTGTGTCTTTTAGCATTGAAATGTGTCCTTTTTCATCATGACCCTTATAAGGGTCAGACAGAAACAGGATCCTCTCCCCCATCTCAGTATACCTCAAAAAAATGAGAACTTGTTTTAAATTGGTCTGATAAATAGGCCTTGCTCTCTCTTACACTGATTTATTTGCCAGTTGAAAGGTAGAAAACTGAAGTCGTTTTAAAATTAATTAAAAATCTCGAAATCCAAAAACCAGGTGCAGTGCATTCTTTTGGATCCTTGGCTCTGAACGGTCTCTTGGTAGGTACCTAATTCTTTAGTGTGTCAAAAGTGTTAAGGTGTTTAATGAATAAGTTCTGAAGCAGAACTAATTAATGGAAAGATAAAAAATGTAGTCAATAAATACCTTTTTTAACACTGAGAGGTGGCTTCCAGTTGTTTTCTAAATAGGGCATAGGAAGATAATTGCAGTTCACGTCTTTTTCTAATGTGAAGTTCTTTCAGTTCTTACACCTCCACCTTTTTTTTCTTTTGACCTTCCCACTTTTTATGAAACAGAGAGAATTCCAAACTAAGTTCATGATGCGTACATACTATTTTATATGCTTTAATATCGTCTTGCTTTTTAGTTTTTACCCTATAATTACTTAATGTGAACAGAGTTATTGGTATGCCTAAAAGAGCCAGGTTACTTTTAGGTGTCTTGACAAAGTATATTGTACCTTATAGAGACTATAAAAATGGCATTTCCCCACTAACTTTAGACCCAACTCCTAAGATACTTGTTTTGCTGCAGTCACATTTTGTCTTTTCTCTTCTGTGTTCAGAATATACACTTGACTTAAGAGAATAAAATATAAACAGAATAAAATACTTTCTCTTCTGTGATTATTAGAATCATATAGTTGGAATTATTAATATAACACAATCTGTATCTAAGTCTTTTAATTGTAACTTTAAATTCCCAAGAGAACTATGATTGTTTATGTAGAGTTTGGATGGAAGGGTTAGATGGTCCTATCAAGTTGGTGGAAGAGGGCATAAGTGAGGAAGGGAAAGACGGAATTAAATGAACTTAATATAAAAAGGGTAATTTCTAGAACCTGGGTTAAGATTCCATTTTAATTAGGATCAGTTATTTAGAATCAGTTCATCTCTTATAAACATTTGTGCATTATCAAAGAAAACATAAATTATAGTTATCAAAATTCAAAATCTTCTACTTATTTTTATTCCAAAAAGAAAAAGTCTGAGATGTGAAAGAATAATATTCTGCTCTTTTGAGAATTTGTGAAAATGTGACTTTTGTGTTGTGGTTAAGATTTCTTCCCATATACTTGTTATTAACAGTCAAGTGCTTCACACTTTAAAGTCTTAAAAGGGCTATCCCCAAGCCCCAGAAAATTATTTTCTTTTGCATCCACATTTCTGTGTTTTGAGATGCTGTACTATGAACCACGTAGGTTTGCTTTACATATTATGATGATGATGAACTTAGTTAATTTAGACATTTTTATAATAGGCAAACCAGTTATTTGCTTTAAAAAATTGCATGCTTATCTTGTTTTAAACTTTCTAAGTAGTGATTAAGACATTTATCTATGGTTTAAATTATGCACTTCAGAGTTCCTCAGCATGTAGATTTTTGGATAAAATATAGTCTTTACAATCTGGTAGTTTAGACTTAGCTTCAAACCCTCTCTCTACTATCCATTAAAACCAGGTCTTGGGCTTCCCTGGTGGCGCAGTGGTTGAGAGTCTGCCTGCCGATGCAGGGGACATGGGTTCGTGCCCCGGTCCGGGAAGATCCCACATGCCGCGGAGTGGCTGGGCCCGTGAGCCATGGCCACTGAGCCTGCGCGTCCGGAGCCTGTGCTCCACAACGGGAGAGGCCACAACAGTGAGAGGCCCGTGTACCGCAAAAAAAAAAAACAAAAAAAACCACACCAAGTCTTGTTCATTCTATCTCCTTGGTGTATCTTTAACCTATCCTTAATGTCCCTTCCCATGACCACTGCTCTTAAAAATTTGGTTCTGGGTTGTGGCTGCCATCTGAAAAGTCTATCTACTGTCAGTCTGTTATCAACTTCAACCTCCAAATCTATGTTATGCTACCACCACAATAATTTTTCTAAAATATAAAATATCTTGTTAGTCTCCTTGTTAGGATTGTCGTTTTAGCACTTTGGGGATAAAATGTTAGCTCTTAGCATGGCCTGTGAAGCCATTTAGGTCTTGGTCTCTGCCCTCCTTTCCAGCCTGATTTGTGCCATTCCCTATTCCTACTCTATTTTCACTATATTGAATTGCAGGAAGTTTCCTAAGCACCAAGTTCTCATACTGGCAAGCTATTGCATATACTGCTTCCTTTGTTTAGAGCATTTTTTCTCCTCTTTTTAATTGTCTGTCTCTTGCTTCTTCATCTTCTTTTACTCTTTCCCTTCTTGCCCTAGTCTGGATCAGACGCCTCTCTTCTGGGCTTCTACTTCATGCCTACACAGGGTTCTTAGTCTACCCTTTACTTGTTTATACTCCTACTGCGTTGTGAGTACTTGAAGTGTCTTGCTTATTTTTGTCTCTCTGTCATCTGTGATAGGACCTCTTAAATAGGTTCTCAGTAAAGGTTCAGTGAGCCAAATTAGCCAGCACTTTGTTTTGCCATTAAGCAGTTTTTATAATTGTTTTAGTTCTGGGTTCCTACAAAAAATGTGCTGTATTCTGTTGCCATTTTCTTTATGTTTTATCTTGAGATACTGACTACCCTCTGTTTCTCTCTCATCTATATGATTTTAGTAAAATGCATTTCCCTAAGACTCTTGCTTTAGCATAGATCTAGTATGGACTGAGAAAGTGTTTTCCTACTGTTAGCCAGGAAGTTTGAACAAGGAGAATAAGAAGAGATAAATGTTAAATATCTCAGGCCACTAACAACTCTTTAACAAAACACTCCTTCCTTGTTCTTCATCAGGAACTCCCAGTAGCAAGAAAGAATCTAACTTGTACCCTGGTCGCTGACCATGGTAGAAAAACTTTATATCTGTGGAAGGGGATTTGGCTTTAATTCCTAAAAGTGACATTACTTTTGACATCAACTGGAATGAATAGGTCTACAAATCAGAATTGATTTTACTAGAAAATTAACATTTAAGAGTTAAAAGGGGCTTATGGAAAGAAAAATCATATGTGTAGTTAGTAACTGAGCTTGCCTATACTTAAGTAAAATTTAAACTCTATAGTAATGTTTTGATTTTAAGATTCCCTATCAAAATATTTAAAGTATATTTTTGAGAAATGAAATCCAGACCCTTTTGAAAGTCTGATTTAAATACCAATAGTTGTTAAATACTCATTATCTTATAAGCATTATTATATCAAATTCTCTAATTTACTCCGTGAAAAAAGTACTTGCTGTAGTCATCTTACAGATGAAAAAACCAAGGCTCTGCAGTATCAGGTGATTCGCCCTAGGTCACAGCTAGAAAATAAGTGGTGGGTATAGGATTTGAACCCAGACTTATCTGACTCAATGTCCATTCTCTTAACCATCACATTACAAATGTGATACTTTCTTTAACAGGAATTTTAAAATGGAATTTTGAAATTATACAACTAGTTGGTTTAATCTTGACAGAAGATGGAGGGCCTATGTTAACTTTACGCATTTGTTTCCTTTTATTAAAAACAATTTTTTTTCTAACAACACTAAGTACCACACCAGTGTATGTTACAAAAAACCAAACATGACCCAAGTATAAGATGGTTAATCAGCTACTAAATATCTACAAAAATGGTCCTCCTCCAAGTGACTAGTTTACACCAGGCAGGTGTTTAGGACTGGGGAGAACTGGCTCAGAGTGTGAATCTCATGAGCCCTCAGAACACAAGATGAGGATCTTAAGTTCTGCTTATGGGTCTTTCATCTGGGTATTGGAAGAGTTCAGGGTCCATCTAGTTGCTAAGTATTAAAGTGGAAATGAAGCTTTTAAGAATGCTCCAGGATTGCAAGAATGGCCACAAACCTTTGCAGTTTCTTCCATGAAGAGGTGGAGTCTGTTTCTCCACTCATTGAGTTTGTACCGGCCTTGTGACTTGTCTCAGTTCTTAGGCTGAATACTCTGCTCTTCCCTTAAATGCTGACAGTCTCTGGACAGAGTAGGGATGCTTGGCCTGCTTTTCTCATTGCTCTTTTTCTTCCCCTGAGGTCATGGCATCCACGTACAGAAAGCTTCATCCTCATTTTTCCAGATTTCTTATATCTACCTACATATCAGTGTCTTGCTTCTGCTCTCCTTCTCTACCCTGCCTTCCCCTAGTCAGGCCCATTATTTCATATTTTCTCAAAAAGTATCAAGGATTCTTTTGTCTTTAAGGAATTGGACTTAATTAATTACAGGTTTAATAAGTTGGTTTCGTTTTGTCACTAAGAAGATCAAAGCTAGTCAGTTGTAGGTGTTGGTTTACTTGGTGAATGCCATTGAGAATTCAGTCTTCCTTTTGGTGTGCGGAGGGGGAGGTGTTATTGGTGAGTACATGCACATCAAAATTACTTGAATTTTTAAATTTGCAAACTAAAAAAGAGATTCAGAAAAATCCCAATATAAGCATATAACCTAATGAAACTTTATAATCAAAGATCCTGTAACCATTTCACAAGTTAAGAAACAGAACTTTTACAACCCCTGCCCCCCCTGGAGAAGTCCCACTGTGTGACCCATCCTAAACACCAAGTTTAATTTGCTTATTTCTAAATTTGATCTATCTTTTAAATATTTTTAAATCTACAGCTCCCCCCCATCCCTTTCTTTTCTTTATAATTCTTTGCTGTAGAGCCTGGGCCTTTTGTCCTGCAGAGTTCCCACAGTGTGGATTCTGCTGATTGCATGCTCACTGTAGTTCAACATGTTCCTCCATCCTCTATATTTCCTGTCAGTTAGCAGCTGGATCCAGAGGCTTGATCAGACTCAGGTTCAATCCCTTTGCAAGACTCTAGGTGGGTGTGTTCTTTCATCAGATGACGTGTGATTATCTAGTTGCATTTTTTGATGGTGTTAACAACTGTTGATACTCAATGCCTAGATCCATTAATTCACTGGGAGTTGCAAAATGAAGATGTTCTAATATTATATTTTGTTTGTTAGTTGGAATGCTTTTATAGAGAGATACTTCCTCTCAACTACTATTTGGTTATTCAGTATGAAGTTCGCATAGGAATGGCCACATATGTGCTTGATACTTCTCCATTATTTACCAACTTTTAAGATAACTAATTGGTTTCTTATCCTCTGAGGGTACCTAGATAGTTTCTTAAAAATATCCTTATGTACTAATGAATTTAAACAAATGGTGAATTTCAGTGCTTTGCAGTTTTGACCATTATTGAAGTGCAAATTGTCCTATCTTTGGCAAGTAAGAGCCTCTTCAAGTTGGCTCCTGTGTCTTTTTGATACAACAGTCTTTCTTTGCTATGTAATATGACCAGATCCTCATCTTGTATAATTCTGCCCCACACCTGGAATCAGCCATCAGTCATTTCTCCAAGAAGCTTGAATTTGTTTTTGTGAAAAATATTTCACAATCTTGGTCCTACAGATATTCACTGCTACTGAGTTGATCATTGTCTCTTGGTCCATTTAATAAATAAAATGAGGAGAAAAATATTTGTGTGTGTGTGTGTAGTATGTATATATATATGTATATATGCACACACATATATAAATAACATTTCTCATGAGTTCATACAATATATTTAACTAAAACTGAGTACAATAGGGCTTTATCTATCCATGTCTATAGTGCATCTTCAGATACCTTCTTCCATATTGAGAATGCTGGGGATGATAGAATTAAAATATTGCATAATTGCTCAATTGCTTTATGCCACATTACAAATATAACAACCTCAGAATAACAGTACTAATGCCATCACCACGAATATGATTACTGAAAATACATAAAAAGATTTTTGCATATGCTTGTCCCATTCTCCCCCATCCATCATTATTTCTAGTAGTTGTACTATATATTGTTAAAGCATATAACCATTGCATACTGTACCCTCTCCCTTTTAACCTTCATTTAGTCTTAATTCTACAAGTAACTGTATAGTTAGTGCTACCACTAGTCTTTATGTCAGTGTCTCTCTAAGTATTTTGGTTGTATGAAGATTATTCACTAATAGGAAAAATCCATGGGAGCAAAATTCCCTGAGTTCTTTTATATTGGTGATATAGTTTGTGTCCTTTATTCTTGAAAATCAGTTTTGCTGGATGTGAAATTCTTGGTTCACATTTATTCCTAGAGTATTTAAATGTTACTCCTTCCACCTCACTCAGATCAATAGGCAAATCATGGAGCTTTTGTCTTCTGCCATCAGAAAACATGATGTAACGGTACTTCCTTTGCCACTCTTCACACTGTCATTAGTTCTGCTATTAAAGCATTGGATAGGCCATGACTGTCTTTACTTGAAACACTTTTAGTCGTTCGTCTTTGAACTAGGATGAAGCAGACTGTTGCATTGCATTAAATGTTCTCCCTCTTGGGTGCTGTGTTTTCCCTCTAGACTTGGCCTTCTCTCTGTGTCCCATAGGTTTCCAGTATTGGGCTAATGCTGCTCATCATCCCCTGGGCAGATCACGCGCATGCTGCTCTTTCACAAAAAGTACTGCTCTTCTCTTGAAGGCTCCACTGCGATTAAACCCAAACACTACTTTACTTGTGAGATCTCAACTAAATACCCTCAAATTCAAAACAAATGTTTTTTGTTGTGTGCATTCCCTATCCTGATCCTATAGTACTTATTTTATTTTTTCCTATTTTATCATTTTTTGGACATGTCTCTCTTATTACACATTAAAAATTCTTGAGAGCAGGATTTCTATTTCCTGCATGTCTCTATCCCTCCACAGCATAAAGCACATGTTCTAGCTGAAGGGTAGTATTAGAGCTAGGGTTAGGATGCTAGGTGTATTTATTGAATGGGGTGAAGAGGACAGCCATCATTTCTACCATTTGATAGGTGTGAAGTGCGCAAGACTTAGTTATAATATGAACATTATAATAGGCTTCAACTCTAAATGCTTTCTTAGAAAAGGAAAACAGAAGAACTTCAAGATATAACTGCTTTTTAGTTTAGTCTTTTTCTTGGACTTGTTTTTTATAATATGCTACTAACTTTCTTGATTTGGACACATGTTTGGGTTTCTGTATGTAACCAATTTGTTCTCAACACTAATAGTGCCAAATTCAGGATTACCAGCTTGCTAATTACCATATCTTCTACCTCCTCAAAGGCACCTACCATCATCCCTTACTTATCTATCAGGATACTCTCTATTTTTTTACATCTCCTTTTTTTTTTTTATAGATCTTTATTGGAGTATAATTGCTACACAATACTATGTTAGTTTCTGTTGTACAACAAAATGAATCAGCCATACATATATCCCCATATCCCCTCCCTCTTGAGCCTCCCTTCCACCCTCCCTATCCCACTTAGTAACAGCTATTTGGCTCATTCTTTGTGTGTGTAAATAAAAATGCATAAGCTAAATCAGTGATTTTTTTGTAGATAAGAATTATTGGCTTCTCTAAAAGTGTCAAGATGTATCCATTATAATTTTTCAACAGAACGACTTTGGACATCAATCACTGAAGATTGGCAGGCACCAATTCTAAATATTTTAAAGATTTTATTCTTACACACCAATATAATTTCTAAAGTTTAATGCTCATCATCTTCTTTCTGTTCTTGTCCTTCAAAATATTACTTTATTGCATTTGCTGTCCGTAAATAAGTCCAAGTCAATTTAAAATCACATAATTCAAAAACTCTTAGTGTTGTTCATATGTATTCGTAATAAACTTTATGAGCCGACTACAACAATCAGTTGTAGTGAAGGGCTGACTAATAAAAGTAAAAATGTGAATTAAGTCCATTCTGTAAGAGAACCATTAAATAGAGCTATCAGTACAACCTCACATACACTCACAGGAAACTACCTAAGTAAACTTCAAATGCTATAGTTTTAGGAATTCATTGGCTATGGTAGATAGCTGTACTCACTCATGAATAACTGAGATAATTTTTATGAATTCATTTTATCTATGTCATTAACTCACCAAATGATGTGTTTCACATTAAAATAAAAACACTCTGTCTGTAAAGCCAGCATGTCAGGGTACCGGCATACCATGATCTGTATTACTCCTTTAATTAGTTTGTAACTTTTTGTCTCTGTTTTGTCTTTAAATTTTCCAGTTTTTTGCTCTATGAATCTTTAACATTTACTTCTGTTTTACAATCCTGTTTCCTGTGGTTTGAAAATAAAATACTTCATAAGACTTGATGCAAAGAACTGAGAAAATATTAATAGACCAAACAACAACTTTCATGTTGAGTGTGAGCTTTTCTACTAATTTTAGGGCTTTGGGGGAAGGTTACTTTTCTCAAACTCTAAAATGTTTCTAGCTGAGTCTACTTGCACCCAGTGAGAACTGACCTAAAAACTAGCATCAAATATTCTATAGTTATTAGGATAAACAGGATTTCCCAGTCCTGAAAGTGTGCAAAATCCTTGTGATGGAAAAAAAAGGGCGCTTCTCTATTAGATAGTCCATACATAACCACATGTCTTCACAGCTGTGATTCCTGCACATTACTCAGTGTAAATGTGCATAATATTTCCTGAAGAAGAACATTAGTCAGCTCATAAATTAACTGATTTACAAGACAACTATCTTTCCACAAGTGCCTTAAACGTTTGTTGTGAATTTAGTGACTATTAGGTGATATAGAACACTGAATAAAGCAAAATAGTTTGAAATGGTTGATTAGATTAATGTATAATTGATATATTGTGTATCCTAATGGAAATTCTATGTTATAAAACAATTAGTATTGTTTACATGTAATGTGAGTTCTGATGTTTAGAGCAGAATAATTCACATTTATTAATTTCGCTGTGTTTCTCTAAACATTTTTAGGGCGAGGAGCAGAGGATAAGTTTTACTTTGGTTGAGTCAGTTAACTTTTTCTGTTACTTTTCAGCCTCATAGACTTTTTCTTTCCCCATGATAGTAAAAAAGAGAAATAACTTAAATTTAAAATTGTTGACAGAAATATGGTGAGAATTTTAATTTCATCAGTTAGGTAAAATAAAACATATAACAGATATTTGAAGACCTCCACAATTTAAAATGGTCTATATTGGCAAGGGGAAATTTATATATATATTGAGTATTTTTTACCTATTGATGATACACTTATCAGTCAATGAATATTTACTGTTCTGCAGATCTGTGTACCGGTTTTATTAAAAAGTATATGGAAAGACGTCTGTGAAAATAATTGCTATTTTAAAATAAAAGATTCATTAGAGAAAAATTTAGAAAACAAAAAGTAGAAAGAAGGAAAACAATAAACACATCACTTGAAGCCAATCGCTGTAATAGCTATGTGCATTTTCTTTTAGTCTTGTATCCCTTTTGATTTTTAACACAATTTATTATCAATCAACAAATTAATAATAACATAGAATATACTATATAGAATAATATAGAATAATAAAACAATATATTTTGGTCCTATCAGGATTATTTTTCTTTAAGAAATTAAGAAATAGTAGACTTTTAATTGAAAATTCTTTTAGTCTTAGAGTTTCAGTTTCATTTTTATGTACTTTATTATAGCTATAACCATAATCATTCTTTGTATCTTTATTTTTTTATTTGACATTATAAGATTTGCATTTTGCATGTTATTTCTGAAACTAGTTTTAATTCTATATGAATTTATATAGAGATATAGATTTCTGTTTTCGTTGAATATTTTATTTATTTTTGCCAATCTGAAGTTATGATTAATAGCACTCCAGTGAATATTACATGTGTTTGTTCTAAATCTTTTGATTGATTCCCAGAAGCGAAATTACTGAGTCAAAGGCACTAGTAATTATTATTGTGGTTACTATACATGAAAATCAAATAGTTGAAAAGTGATGAGTACTTATAAGTGGGTCAGAGCTTGTATTATAAATGATAGCTTGAGAAAAGGTTTCAGAAATGAATCAGAGAGAAATGTAATCATTTTTCTCTCTTCAAGGTAAAAGCCAGTATAGAAAGAGTAGCAATACAATAGAGGAAAAGGAACGAGAAGCGGCAATGCCCTGTTATTTCCACAGCACGAGGGACTAAGAAAATATAATAGCTGTTGATCTCGTCTGTTTAAAAAATAATACAAGTAAATTATAAGACGTAATAAAACTCATCCATTAGCCTGTAATGAGAGCAAACCTACTATTTGATGCATTCGTTTTGTGTGTACATGTGTGTGTTTCTGGGGAGAAGAGGGTGTATAAAATGAGATACTACTGTATGTATGATTTGATAATCCTGCTTTTGTTATTTTCCATAATATGAACATTTCTCTGTTACTTTAAAAAAGTTATGATATTTAGTGGCTGCATAATATTCCATAATTTATTTATTTTTTTCATTCACATTTATCTTGTTTCTACCTTTTATGGCTATTATAAATATCACTTCAGTGAACATTCTTATAAGCAATTTTGGTACTTCTGATAATGCAATTAGAGTAAATACCTATAATTGGAATTACTAGTTTAAAGGTAATGCCGTTTATGGATTTCTGAAATTCATCTAAGTGGAGGTAGGGTTTATCTTTTAAATTTCTATAGTTAAAGTCTCCCTTAGGTTACTTTGATGCTGTATAACCTCAGACACCTTATTTGGCTCTCAGGTCTCTAGTTATCCTTCCTTGAACAAATATACGACTATCAGACATTTAAGTCGTTCATCAGTGTCATGAACTAAAAGGAATTTGGGGAGGGTCAGGTAACAAATGATACTGCTCAAGATTTATTAAATATCTATTATGGTTATTTTATGCTGGTCATTTGATCACATGGTGGTTTTAACCACCTCCTCAATAATATATATGTTTTCTCTCTCCATACCAGAGTGCCTCGTGGTTCTCTAAGGATTTCCAAACTGCCTGTGTGGGGTGGGCAAAGAATCTGTAATCTCACTCAGCCTCAGCCTCTCTCTCTCTGTCTCTCTCTGTGTCTCTGTCTTGTTCTCTCTCCCTTCCCCTCTCTCTCATTTCTCTGGTTACACACTATCTTTTCTTTCCAGTGGTCTGACTGGCCTGAAGTGTTACAAGTAGTCTTTCTTCTTCTTTTTTCCTGTCAGTTCTGACTTTAATCTTAATAATGAGAGCAGATATTCACTTAGTTGCTGAATAATGTATGTTTAACGTATGTGGAGTCAGTTCCAGATTTATAAAGGCTGTAGCAGGAGATCCTTGTATATTGCCTCTTACTGTCATTTCTAGCAGGAGCAGAAGAAAGGATGAGCCCAAGACGTCACCTTTGCTCCTTCTGGTCAGAATGCGAAAAGTTAAGGTGGCAGAAGATAATGAAACTATTTGTTAAAATGAGGTTCTTGGCTTCTCTGTTGGATTTTCATTTATTCAAGCCACTCCAGATTTCCTTCAAGAACTGAATTTAAGATGATGTTACTTTACATATTATATGAAAATGTTGTACATTGTTACATGTATATAGATGGTGTTATATACTTAGACTCCAAATTACGCTAGACGATCAATACCATATATGAAACTGAATAAAATATCGTGACTAGGATAAAAACAAGTGTAGATACTTGAATATCTATATCTTAATTGTTTTCCAGGGAAAGGGGATGTATTTGGAGACATCTTCTGGAAGGAAACCACCCTTGCTCATGCCTGTGCCAATGTCCGAGCACTGACGTACTGTGACCTCCACATCATCAAGCGAGAAGCCTTGCTTAAAGTCCTGGACTTTTATACAGCTTTTGCAAACTCATTCTCAAGGAATCTCACTCTTACTTGCAATCTAAGGAAACGGGTATGTTGTCTGGACCCACTTCCACTTATTAGCATCTAGACGGTTAGTACCTTATATGCTGTTAGTTGAAGAGTGGTAAAGTGATTTTATTTCGTAGTAGCACATTCCCATCAATGTAAAGTGACATGATTTTTCCCCCCTTTCTTTATATTTTGTGTGCTTTTTAAAGAGGGGATAAAAACCCTGAGTACATGGGTAAACATTTGAATCTTTATCATTTAAGTGCAAAATGAAAAACAGACTTGAGGAGAAACAAACTGTACTATAATATAATTAGTTAATTCTTGGGGTTTATAATACTGCCATAAAATTAATATCAGTGTCTCTTACTTTATTATGTGGATCTTTTAAAGCTAGTAAGGTTAATCAAACTGGTTGCCTACTTTATATTCCTGATTCTCTTTACACCCTCCCTCTCATTTAATAGTCAATTCACAAAGCTCATTCCCCATTAATTCTTTCAAACACACTAACTCAAAAAATAATTAGCCATACTGACATATCCTATAAATAGATTTAGGAATCCTTTACTTTGCATGGCTGCTGCCATTTTAATCTTCTTGCTGTTTTCTTTTTTATTGATGAGTGTGGCACAAATTTAATTTGCATAAAGAAACCTCCTAGCTCTGACTTATAGGTCATTGGACATTGGCGAGGGCTCTTTTATTGCCAACAGTGAAATAGATGTTTGGATAACAGCACTTAAGGAATTTCATCTAAGATGATTACCTGTCTATGATGAAGTATTTTGAAATAACAAGCCTTTCCTTCCACTAACCCCTTAAATAGAACCTTCCTGCTAGTTAACATGGAGAAAAAAATCAATCCAAGAGACAAATTAACATCTATACTGCAGCAACAAAGAAATGTGCATAAGTAAGCAAATCAACGTAATTCTCTACTCAGGGTTCTAAGAGAGGATAAGACTTCAGGAGTCATATTCGTACTAGTGTCACAACACTTGATTTATATTTGAATAGCAGTTTCAGTTTATATTTTGTTAACAAATAGTTATTGAGCATCCACAACCTGCAAGACAAAATGTAAAGAGCCGTAGAGAGCACGAGGACTAAATACACAGTCGCCACGCTCGAGGAGATGGCAGCCAAGTGCAAATATTATGTGAAATGCACATATGTGAAACGTCTATTTGTACAAGTAATTGAGAGTTAAGGTAATGATAAACCTGGAACAGGGGTACCAAACAGGGCACCTGCTCGTTCATTAGGGAGTCTTGTCTAGTATTACACAGAAATATGTCTCCTTAGGTCTGTGTTCTACCTTCTCTTCTACAAGGCTACCTGGTGGGTATTTGAAACTCTTATGTCTTATTAAATCTTCCCAATACACATTTTGCCAGTTTTAGAATCTTCCCACGTACTACAAGTTTACCAAAACTCAGATCTGTCCTTACAGTCCTCAGGACAGATATTATTTGTCACTGTCCTCCTCAGAGCACTGTTGTCTACACATCATCTCATCTGATGTTTATAATATTCCTGTGGGGAAGAAAGGGCAGTTATTTTCCCTTCAAAACACATGAGGGAACTCAGACCTAAAGAAATTAATATTAAGTAACCGACTGATATATTTGCAATGAAAGGTGTCAAAGAGGGATAATTAAGAAAACTCACCAGTGGCAAATAAACTTTGGTTCTTCAAGATGAGTTAATCACAAAGCTCTATCATCTCTTTTCCTCTTTCACACATCTGAGCATGTGCACATTACACATGTGCAGACACACACACGTTGGTTATAAGAGCTGAGCACACATACCAGCGTGTCTATCTCTGATGGTGTTAGAGACAGAAAACTCGTGCTGTTTTTTTAATGGGACCCAGGAATGGAGCTCTTGCCTTTGTAGGTGCCAGTGTGCTAGTTATATCACATGGCTTCTTCCCTTGTTCCTTGTTATAACATGTGTCAGGTTTTTTGTTTGTTTATTTTTAAAAAATCTTTCTTGCCCTTTTGCAATTGATAGATGGTCTCAATAACTCGAATGTGGGTGTATTGCTAATCAGTGTCACTTTATTCTCAGAAAAAAAGTATTTTCATAAAGAAGAGAAACTGTAAAGAAATGATTCATGAGAATAGCTACCATTTTGAGAGCCTATTTTATAGCCATGCACTTCAACATATTTTGCATATAATAATTAATCTTATTAAATATCAACAACCCACAGACGAGGCAGTATAATCTCCATTTCATTGATGAGGAGGTTGAGGTTCTGAGAGTGAGGCAGCAAGTTGCCAAATAAATTACGGGTCAGAGTCCATCTCTTTCTGATCCTAAAACCCATATTCTTTAGATTATACCATGTTGCTTTTGTTTGTCAAAATAGCTGACTTTTTTCCCCTACAACAATACCCTACAGGCACACTCTCAACAATGTACAGTTTCTCATTCACTCAATTACTTTAACTTCATTCCCCCACTGAGCTATTAACAAAAAATATTTTGTTCTTATTGCTACTATTTTCGGCATTCTTTCAGTGAACATTGGTTGTGAATCGTAGAATCAAGACTATGTCCTTAGCATGCTATTGATATCTCCTAGTTATCATAACCATTAATTAAGGGCTAGCTCCAAGTTGGGGGAGCAGATTTGGGACTCAGGGTTTCAGGCTTCATAGATTACAGCTCTAGCCGCATAAGCACATACGATGGCTCTATAGTGTGTAGTTCTCGGTGGCTGTAGTAGGGAGGAATTTGGTAATGCTTTAGCTGCTTGCCTCCATCTCCATTAAGGAGAAATAAGACGTTTTTTATGCAAATATAGCTCCCACTAACCATCCTTAGGTCCCTCTATATGAAATTTCTAGAACTATAACTGGTAATTTCATCCAAAAACTAGAGCAGGGGTTGGCAAAATTTTTCTGGCAAGGACCAGATAGTAGATATTTTAGAATTTGAGGGCCATATAGTTTCTGTCTCAACTACTCAACCCCACTATTGTAGCGTGATATTAGCTGTCTTAACTTGGGCTGCCATTACAAAACACCATAGATTGGGTGGCTTCACCAACAAGAATTTATTTCTCACAGTTCTGGAGGTTGTGAAGTCCAGGATCAAGGCGCTGGTCAATTCGGTTCCCCGATAAGGGCTCTTTTATTTCTGGTTTGGCAATGTCTGCCTTCTTGCTGTGCCCTCATATGGTGGAGAGAGATAGAGAGAGGAAGCAATTTCTCCAGGGTCTCTTCTTACAGAGTCACTAATTTTATCATGAGGACCCTCATGGCCTCATCTAAACCTAATTATCTCCCCAAGACTCTTTCTTCAAATATCATCCTACTGGGGGATTAGGGCTTCAACATATTGATTTTAGGGGAACACAATTCAGTCCATAGCAGCAGCCAAAGATAGTATATAAATAAAAGAGGATAGCTGTGCTTCAGTGAAACTTTACTAACACGGGTGGCTTCTTATGGGCCTTAGTGTCAGTAGCTGAGAGTAGAGGACTGGAAGTTAGATGGGGATGACAGTAGGTATGCAAATAGAATTCTTCCCCTTTGTTAGAAAGCAAATCTCTACTAATTCCCACCCAGCAAGAGGGTCATAATGAAATGGAAAATGCCATATATAAGAGGTGGCTGCACACAAAAACAAAATCCAAACAAACAAAACAAAACAAGAGGTGGCTACAGGAGCCAGGCAGATAACACACGTGAGTAAGGCTATGAAGACTGGAAAGTTCACACCATATGTAGCAGGGCTGCTGCTACTCAGTCCGCTTGTACATTGCCTTGGAATACCAGCCTACGGTCGCTTGGTCTGCATATTTTTTTTCAGAGAAGCCAGAAGTATGAATTTTTATGTGAAATCACATTACTTTGGTAACTAATTTACTTTGTCTTTGAAAACACTATAGTCAAACAAAACAGATCTGCTTGCCCTTGGTCAATTGTTTGTGAACTGAATGGAATGATTTAAAGAACCCCTGATCTTATGATACTAGAAGCATGAAATTCTTACCTGCATCCTGTAAATTTGGATGAGAAAAATTCTTATATCGTTATTTTCTTTAATTTCTAAGTGAAATTTAGCCTTTTTTTCAGTTATGAAAGTTGATAACAAACTACAGTGTTATTACAAGTACCAAAAGACATTACAGATATTTTCACAGCATAATGTTTTTGTTGAAGACATCCTAAAATGTTGTTTGCACTCATCAGTACTTAATAATTATGATAGTTTTTAGACCTGCTGTGATAATAATGTTATTGTGTTAATAGAAAAGCACGTAGATTACTATCTTGCAAATTAGTTTTAAAATTTGATAACCGAATTTCAGTACAATATGTTTCCTTTGCAACACTATGTATTTTATTTTGTGCATTTAAAGCAGCTCTACTGGAATGAGGCCTATTCCACAGGCTTTACCCGACAGCTGGAGATTAAGATCCCCCATATGAGAGTCAGAAACTAAGTTGAGCAAGAGGACTGGTTGGTATATGTTTTTCAATAATAAGAAGACAGTTCTATAGTTTCCAATCCGTTTAAACATATTCAGAAAAGGCATAGCAGAGCAACAGAGGAAGGTTGACTCACTTGCTGATTTTATTTATGATTTATTTATTTTTACCTATTCAAGATACCATTTCCTGGAATGACTAAATGGTATTTATTAACTTGAGGACCAGCCCTCAGGGACAGGTCTGAGAAGGCACACAGCACAACCAGCACAGGTGATATGTAAATCTTAAAGAATTCTAATCAGAGGTTAAACGTAATCGCTGCACTTCTGCTCATTCTGCCTCCTGTTACGCAGTGATCTTTACCATTGTGTAAAAAGAGTAAATGTAGCAAGCCTGACTGCTGGACTTTGAAAGAACTGCTTACAAAGTGGGCCCTTGGCTGGCATCTGAGAACTTGAACTTCAAGAGAGTTCCCACCACTCTAATAAGAGTGACTCACAGTGCCTGCTACTTATCCAAACAGTGTGGCTTATGCTAAACATTTACTTTCCTTCAAGGAGTGTGGCATTTCAGTATGTGCCAGACAGGACTACCTGTGTGACTAAATTCCAATAAAACCACTGGACACTGAGTCCATAATGAGCATCCTTCGTGGCAACATCTCACGAGTGTTGTCACAACTCATTGCTGAAGGAATTAGAGAGAGGACACTTGGAGGCGTGTTTATGGAGTGGAGCCCATTGGACATTGATCCAAAATGATGCCAAACTGATGCTTACCCTTTAGTTGTTGTCTCAAAGAAATGCCTCCACTGTTGCTTCAGAGACTTACCTTGCTCCTGGCTGATACTCCTTTTTACCATACATTTCTGAATCTCTTAGGTCAAGACACAGGATAATCTGGAACACCTCAACAGAATTCATTTAACCCTTGTGTTAGTCTGCTCAGACAGCCATAACAAACTAACACAGTCTGGGTGGTTAAACAGAAATTTATTTTCTCACAGTCTGGAGGCTGTAAGTCCAAGATCAAGGTGTTGGCAGGGTTGGCGTCTGGTGAGAACTCTCTCCTTGGGTTGCAGACGGCTGTCTTCTTGTGTTCTCACATGGCCTTTTCTCCGGGCGTGTGTGTGGGGAAGAGAGTGTGAACTCTCTGGTGTCTCTTTTTACTATATAAGGATTCCACTGGATCAGGGGCCTACTCTTATGACTTCATTTAACCTTGATTGCTTCCTTAGGGGCTGCACCTTTAAGTACAGCCACACTAGGGGCTAGGGTTTCAATATATGAATTGGGAGGGCAGGTAGGAAACAAAAATTCAGTCCATAACGACCCTGTTTTTTTAAAATTAAGTGTGAAGGAGTAATTTTTAGAAATACTCTAAAATCCACAGTTGTGGCTGATACAGATCTGTATTAGTGGGGAAGTGCTGCAGTATCAGTATTCAGCATTGATTTTTATAACTTCTAGGCAATGCATAATTATCAATACTTGCAAAATATTCTTGCACTCCTACAGTGATTTAAGATTCCCGTTTAAACTTAGAAAAATCTCCAAGAATGACCAATACCAATTCTAAATTGGGAAATCAGAAATAGAGGTACCTGTAGCATTCTTTTCACCCTGTAAAGCCAGTCCTTTTCCACAGGTGGCACTGTTTTTACGTAGAGGGCAGCTGAAGCCAGCTGGCAACTTTATGGATGAGTGTAGTACCAGTCCTATATTTTAATGTTCCAGTGGTAAGAAATAGCGGTTTAGACTCACTCTTGAATTAGCACAGGCTCAGAACTAAGTAATGGTTTTTCTTTCCCGAAAGCATTCTTATCGTGGGAAATCCAGTAGCACAGAATGTCTTTTTTTTCTGTGAGCAACGAAGCATCTCTACAGCAATTACGTTTTGTGGATGGCAAACATACTGAAATTGGATATCAAACAGGCCTAAAGTATTTGCTTGGTGTACATGTGGTGCAAACTACATGTACTTCAATAGTCATTACTGGCATCTTTGAAGAAATAGTCTAGGAATGTGATAATGGAAGTTCCAACTTCACTACCTTCTCCCCCCCCACCCATATCAGCTAAACAAAATATGGGAGCACATTCATTCCACAAACCAATGGTTTTTATCCCATGAAAAAAACACTAGTAAAAACATTGTCCACAGTTGGAACAAAAGATAACATGGTCTCCATAAAACTCAAGTATTCTATAGTATCTACACTTACTTCTCTCACAGCATTGATTGCGGTACTTTGGTTTCCTATTTACATTTTTGTTTTTTCAGTAGAACAATGAGCTTCATAAAGTAGGTATTTTCTGTAATCTCCTTATTGCCAATGACCAGAAGAGTGCCTGTAGTGCCTGCTAATTGAAGGAATGAAACGTGAATCAGACACGTTGCCCAGCACAGAATAATCACGGTCATTCAGAGAAGCAAATGGTATCCTTGACAACTTTGGCAAAGAGCCTTTCGAAAATAGGATTATGAAAATGACCGTTACTAATTAGTGTTAAATCACAATTAGAGTTAACTTCCAGCTGCAGTTTCGAACCAGTTATGCCTGCAGATTCTGCACAATGCTAGTGCTTTCAGAATAGTACCGCAATTTTATCACTGTTGAGTGAATTAAGATCGCCTGCTGCCAGGGGCTAGATTTACCAGGTTACTGCCTTAATCTCATTCTAAATAACTTCGAAGAGCAAACTTTTTCCTCGCAGTTTCCTTTGAAGAATCTGTATACCACGCTTGAATCTGAGCAGAGTGTTGTTATAACTCTCATGACCTCAACTGAGCATCAGGATTGCAGATTCACTGTGGCCCTGCTGGCAATAGCTCTGCTCATACATTATGGTTTGTGGAACTTTCACCTCTAAACTGATGTCGTTTGCACACCACAGGCATTATCTCATTTGAGCTTCAAATCAACACTGTAGGGAAATGAACAAAGAGAGAAAAGGTGACTTGCTCATGACCACAGCTCCAGCCTCAGTTTTCCAGCTCCAAGTGGCTCTCATTTCACTGATGGTGGTAAAAAGGAGCAGATTTTCAGCAATTCCGGAAGTTTGTCATGTGCATTTAGGTAAAGCAGAGACCTAATTATGCAGTCTTTTGAGCCCTTAAGCTGCTTCTATTTAGAGCTCTCTGTTGGTCTGCTTCCAGATAGAAAAGAAACTTTTCCACATTTAGTTACCAGGACATAGGTTCACAGATCTCTCACTCTTCAATAATGCCTCCAAAGCAGTTAGTTAAGGACAGAGTTTCCTAAGTTTTAGAGTGGGGGCTAGATTCAATAATTTACCAACATAACTTGACAGTAGATTATACTCTCTGTTTGACAACTTTTTCCAACACTAGAGTTTATTCTGATTGCAAGAAAGCATGTATATTAGTAGTAAACAAGAAGGAAATGAATAAGCCTGAAGTAGACCGAAGAATATTCAACTAACATAAGAAGGTAGACATTTTATAAATTATTTTTCTTGGGCATTCTCAAAGTAGCCAACAATCATTTGAAACAATCCTTTGTTTTATTTTAGAGCTGAATTCTGCCTTACAGTAGTGCCTTTCTAGGAGTATCATAACTGGACGGCAGACTGTTTATTTCCAATATGTCTACCACTTCTGAATTCTCAACAATTAATATTTGATGAGGGACCATTGAAAGCCCGGTGCTATATCACGCCATCTTCATTTAAAGGAAAATATTCCTTTTGAATTAAGAAGCAAGGATTTCTATTAATATTAAGGCTGAAATGGACATATTTTCTTCCCTAATGCCTTTTGGTATTGATTTAAATTTGGGATGCATGCAATTTTTCCTATCCTAACTTGTTATTTTCTTTTGTCTCTTTTTCCTTCTCTCTTCTGGAAAAAGAAGTCAATGGATGTGGTCGTATGTAAAATATCAAATTTGGATCTGTTTATGAATCTGTATCTTAATGAATTTTTAGGCAGAGTTCTTTTGGGGGAGTTCCTTCCTCGCCAGTCCCCAAGACAACAACTAAATTTGATCATATAGTTTGTTATTATAGGGATTTCTTCCCTTCACTTTTTAAGTGGAATCCACTGACTCAGGCTTTTCTGTCCTCTGAGGTACCTGAGAAAATATAGAGCTCAAAAGACATGTGTTCAAAAAGCCTTCCACGCTGATTTTGAGAAGTAGCTTCGTAACACTTTATAACAGGACATATTTTGAGAAGAATTTGGTTATTCAGAAGAGGAGTTTTAAGATGCTTATTGTGAATTCAGAGAATTCAGGTTATTGCCAATAAAGTAAAGTAAATATTATAATAAAACATATCAGTTTATATAAAATGAAAAGCCTTTTAAAGCATTATATACATTTTACAAATGCGAAAATGGAGAACTGCTCTGTGGTTAGATTTAATTTGTAATAGTTGACTGTTATGACCCAAATAGAATCTGCCTTCCTGGAATGTCCATTTTCTTTCCCAGCTGGGAGGTTCATTTCACAGATTTTGACATTCCAATCAACTAATCTTTTCCCAAAGGAATCAAATCAAGTTGTTCTACTAAATAGGCAGAGACACTCAGATGACCCAGAGAAGCTGCAGTATTTTCTCCCAGAGAAAGGCCTTCATTTTCTGCCTCTTCTTTCTGAATCAGGTTATACTTGATTTCACCCAACACTTTTAGGAGTTGGCATTGATTTTACTGGGGTTTGTTCTATGTCCGCAGTTTTATCCTCTAGAGAGTGATGTCGTCAGTAGAAGTTCAGCAGAGGCACTTTCCCTTAGGAAGCTCACACTCTGGAATGGAAACTGCAGAGTAAAAACTGTAACTGCTAATTCTGCATGTAAAAAGTAGCCAGTTTTCCCTGAAGGCAGCACAGAGAGGTAATGCGGGGCATTGAACCCTGTCCAGGAATTTGGTTCCCTCTTTTAACAGCTGCCTTAGCAACTAGTTGAGATATGGTTGTGGATGGCATCATAATTCTAGCATGTTAAATGGGTGACATGTAACACAGGTCCTTTGAAAGTGAGTTTACCGTGACAAGAAGATGCGTGCCCCCTCCTGAGTGAGAAAATAGTGTTTCCTAATGCTTGGAAATTCAGAAACCAGAATGTAGGATGACCTACTTAGCCACTGTAGAGTCTGCTGTCACATGGGGAAGGGTCTGTCATGCCAGCAAAAAACAAGCATGGAAGATCAAATCCAGCCTGCTGGATTTACGACTCCATAAAAGGAGGCTGACTGCTGGCTTGTTAATAGCAACGTTCCACACCTGGCAGTCACAGAGTGGCTTGTTACTGAAATCACACACTAGGAGGACTTTTTGGGAAGGCTGTTGGGAGTGAGTATGCGGTGGGAGCAAAGAAAGCTGCCTGACAGGGCCTCATCCCCTACATTCTAATGCAGCTGACTTCTGCAAAGTGTTTGCAAAGAAGGGCTTAATGTGGACCTTTGCTCTGGTGAGAAAACAATGAAAGTAGATTTGTTTTGTTTTGTTTTTAACATCTTTATTGGAGTATAATGGCTTTACAATGGTGTGTTAGTTTCCGCTGTATAACAAAGTGAATCAGCTACACATATACACATATCCCCATATCTCCTCCCTCTTGAGTCTCCCTCCCACCCTTCCTATCCCACCCCTCTAGGTGGTCACAAAGCACGGAGCTGATCTCCCTGTGCTGTGCGGCTGCTTCCCACTAGCTATCTCTTTTACATTTGGTAGTGTATATATGTCCATGCCACTCTCTCACTTTGTCCCAGCTTACCCTTCCCCCTCCCCGTGTCCTCAGGTCCATTCTCTAGCAGGTCTGTGTCTTTGGATTTGGTAGTTTTGCCAAGCTGAAAAATCTCTGTTGTTGCATTCCTAGGTCATTCTACTTGGCACACTCCTTTTAGAGGGGTATTTTAATTATGAACCAGAAATTCTGTGGAGGTTGACAACAGTAATGAAGCTCAAACAATGCAGAAAGAGAGAGAGAGAGAGGGAGAGAGATGACTTTAAAAATCCAAAAAATCAATCAGGGCAAGTCTGTCAGCAGAAAAGACTTGCAACAAATGCAATTATATGAAAGTGTATCTGATGCTTGGAGGGTAAGCTGGCTTTACTCTACCAAACAGGATACAAGAGATTTGGATTTCCAGCTTTTGAACAAACTTTATAAAACAAACACATCAATCTCTTTCTGGAAGCACAGGCACTGCTGTATAATTCCAGGGTCAAATATCCATATCCCAGAAATAAATTCATAATTGATGCCACAGAACTTTAAATTATTCAGGCATTTTCTCAGTTTGTGCAAATCCTCTTTGAAAAAATACGCCCAATTTAAATATGCTATTCTAGTCTAGATTTCAGACAGTGTTCAACACTCAGATGTGTTCCAGTTTGTCAAAGATGCAGTTGATTTATTTTGATTAAAGAATATCAGAAATGCAGTTAATACCTCACCAAAATAAAGTCAAGCTAAAATAAATGACCAGGGTGGGCTTCCTTGGTGGTTCGGTGGTTAAGACTCTGTGCTTCCACTGAAGCGGGGACGGGCTCGATCCCTGGTCAGGGAAGTTCGGCATGTGGTGCGGCCAAAAAGAGAAAAAAAAAGGAATGACCAGCCTTATATAATAAAGGCAAAGTATAGCAATTCATACAGCAAAAAAGTGGTTATTTTAAATGCAAGACAAGGGCAAAGGTATTCCTTTATTGAATTATGAAAAGACTTTTGTTCTCAAAACTTAAAATTTGAGATCACATCTTTAAAATATGGAACAGTGAAATCATCGAGATTTAGACAAATGGAGGAGAGCTTGGGAAAAGAATATATTACGAGGAAGAAGATATGTGCCACTTGAATTACTATTTTATAAAAGCAACTAGTCACCTATCCTATGACTTCAGCTCCCTCCTCAAGGATCAGCTTTGCCCCTACCCCGTTCGCCTCCCCACTTGCTCCAGCTGCGCGTGATCTGTCCCTTCTCTGTACTCCTGTACCACCCACCACTGTGTCATTTATTCAGTATTTACTGCATGTTGCTTTGTAGGGTTATACGTATTGAACAGGTGCCCTGTCCCCATACGTTGACTGTTAAGCTCTTAAAGACAGAGAAATGTTTATTTTCCCATACATCCGACTATTCTTTGTGCTCCAGCACTTCAGAGATGTTTGTTGATTGAATGACTGAGTACTGATACTGCAGAGTTCATTACTTTAAAGCAATGTGTGTTGCTTCCCTTTCTGGCAGCAGAACCCGATACCCATGGGGGAATAAGTACTGAGAGTAAAGTAGCAGGAAAAGAGGTATCCAATATATTATTTTTTAAAATTCTGATAACTACTGGGATCATTTTGAATGTATCTTTAAGAAGAATTTGCAAAGATTACATTTTTGAGGAATTAAAAACATTCCTTGGGGGCTTCCCTGGTGGTGCAGTGGTTGGGAGTCTGCCTGCCAATGCAGGGGACACGGGTTCATGCCCCGGTCCAGGAGGATCCCACATGCCGCGGAGCGGCTGGGCCCGTGGGCCATGGCCGCTGAGCCTGCGCGTCCGGAGCCTGTGCTCCGCAACGGGAGAGGCCACGACAGTGAGAGGCCCACGTACCGCAAAAAAAAAAAAATTCCTTGGGAAATTAAAGATAAAAAATGTGGAGTTGCCATTGGATTACTATGAGCAGATACATTTTAACTAGTTAAAACCTTTCTAAAAATAGTAAGGGGAAACGGTAACATTTGGGACTCTCCAAGGGGTACCTGAATTCTCTCTTTGCCAGCAGTAGGTTTTGAATTTAGAATGAATCTTTAGTTGTTGTTTTGGTGAAAGGAGAAAAGGGGAAAACATATCCCAAACACATGGCTCCTTCTCTCTTAAACAACTACAGGCAGGAAAAGTGGACCACAGCTTCCACCCAATTCAGAAATAAAAGCAATTTTGTTTACACCCATAGTCAAAGACCATCTATACTCTGTCCTAGGGAATGTTCCAATATCTGTCTTTGTAAGAACTAGAGAGCCAGCTTCTGGTTCAAGAGTATGATCTTGGGCACATGAGTTTACTTACTGTGTCTCAGTTTATACATCTGTAAAATGATATAATAGTCAGTAAATATGCATGGAGTACCTCTTAAGTGCCAGGTACTTTTCTAAATCCAGACTATTTGGAGTGAATAAAACAGATAGGTTCCTGTTCTCATGGGGCTTAGGGTCTAGTACCCTCCTCATAGAGTTGTTGTGAGTGTTAAATACATAGAGACCATCCCACATGAGGCCTTAGTGAAGATTAGTGGTGCTGATGGGGATAATGGTGGTGATGGAGATGTTGATAAGGATGCGTTTCAGAAGTGTCAGTGCCAGACTGGTGCCTAAGACCCTCTCAAAATTCTAATGGGAAGAGAAGGTCAAACTTTAGTCTCAGTAGTACTGGAGTCTGTCAGTCACTGGTGATATGAAATTAAGAGCAATGTTAGCAAGGCACCCAGGTCTGATCTCTTTAGAAAGTAGAAGCCCCCTCTTAAAAGCCAAATATGATATGTACTAGTGAGGAATTCCATAAGCAGCAATGGAATATGCTGAGGATTGTGGAACTAAATGCTTTTATGCTTGCCCAGAATAATGTTGACTTTTCCCAAAAGAAATGCCTACTTTCTTCTGTTAACACTAAACAATATTTACCTCTGCCTTTTTCTAAACTTTACAGATTCAACATATATAACTTCTGTTAGGGGTGAAATCTCAGTTGTGGTCCCTAACATTTGATGAAATGATTTGGCTAATGATACATATTAAGAGCACAGGCAGGGGTTGTGATGTCAAGTCCAGTTCTTGGCCCTTTTAACCCATGGATTGCATTTCTCTACTCTAATGGACACACTTCCATGCTGTGAAGATGAGCATTAGCAAATTTTTTTTTGAATTTTATTTTTTATACAGCAGGTTCTTATTAGTTATCTATTTTATACATATTAGTGTATATATGTCAATCAGTATCTCCCAGTTCATCCCCCACCCCCACCACTTTCCCCACTTGGTGTCCATACGTTTGTTCTCTACATCTGTGTCTCTGTTTCTGCCCTGCAAACCGATTCATCTGTACCATTTTTCTAGGTTCCACATATATGCGTCAATATATAATATTTGTTTTTCACTCTGACTACTTCACTCTGTATGACAGTCTCTAGATCCATCCACATCTCTACAAATGACCCAGTTTCATTCCTTTTTATGGCTAATATTCCACTGTATATAGGTAACACATATTCTTTATCCCTTCGTCTGTTGTTGGGCATTTAGGTTGCTTCCATGACCTGGCTATTGTAAATAGTGCTGCAATGAACACTGGGGTG
Organism: Phocoena sinus; assembly: GCF_008692025.1. Classification (NCBI taxonomy): domain Eukaryota; kingdom Metazoa; phylum Chordata; class Mammalia; order Artiodactyla; family Phocoenidae; genus Phocoena; species Phocoena sinus. The sequence goes on along the minus strand of NC_045764.1, from coordinate 139,446,566 downwards.
CATGTGTCTTTTTGAATTATGGTTTTCTCTGGGTATATGCCCAGTAGTGGGATTGCTGGGTCATATGGTAATTCTATTTTTAGTTTTTTAAGGAACCTCCATATTGTTCTCCATAGGGGCTGTATCAATTTACATTCCCACCAACAGTGCAAGAGGGTTCCCTTTTCTCCAGCATTTGTTGTTTGTAGATTTTCTGATGATGCCCATTCTGACTGGTGTGAGGTGATACCTCATTGTAGTTCTGATTTGCATTTCTCTAATAATTAGTGATGTTGAGCAGCTTTTCATGTGCTTCTTGGCCATCTGTATGTCTTCTTTGGAGAAATGTCTATTTAGGTCTTCTGCCCATTTTTTGATTGGGTTGTTTGTTTTTTTTATATTGAGCTGCATGAGCTGTTTATATATTTTGGAGATTAATCCTTTGTCCGTTGATTTGTTTGCAAATATTTTCTCCCATTGTGAGGGTTGTCTTTTCGTCTTGTTTGTAGTTTCCTTTGCTTTGCAAAAGCTTTTCAGTTTCATTAGGTACCAGAGCATTAGCAAATTTAACTTGACCTACACTGTGTACTTTAACTAAATGTTCTAAACTCATCCTGAATTTTATCTATCAAGTTTGACTGTCTGAGCACTCTTCTATCTATTGAAATACTGTCCTATTAACTAGGCCCCTGTGGATATAGAAACAGTTATTACATAAATGGGTTTATCTTAGCAGGAGACACTCAGGGGAAGCATTGGGAAACATGGAAAAGATCTTTTCCAATCTGTGCTTAGTATTAACCTGGTAGTTTTGTAAGCCAAGAGTTAAGCTTACTCTTTTTATTTTTGAATTTTATTTTATTTATTTTTTATACAGCAGGTTTCCTCTTATTTAGAACCTTGAACTAAATTTGAATTGCACTTTTAGAAGTAAAAGGCAACTACATTTTGCTTTCATAAAAATTTTAACTTCACCTGCCCTTATCATTCTGGCATCTTTGAAGGACTTAATTAAAAAAAGAATTATTTGTATCCATTCATCTGCTTGTGAGAAAACATAATAGAGAGGCAACTGGTATGGGAAGAGATCTATTACTTCAATAAGCTCATTCCATTAGTCAAATTTGTCAAAGAAAAGGTGAACTAATATCTTTCTTTTTAATAATATTCCCTGCAAGAAAAAGTTGCTCATTTTATTCATGTTTGACCTTTCATAGTAAAGGTAAAATTCATTTTTACCTTTTCCACAGGGTTATTCCACAGGGTTATTAATTTAAAGAAATGCAGAAAGAGAGAACTGTCATTTAAAAAGAGCAACTCATGAATTAGAGAATTAGAGAAAGTACCCAGTCAAAATACAGCTCAGTGAAGTTCTTTCTCCAGGATCCAGACCAGGCAGTGGAAGTGACCGTTACCTGCACCCTGGATGGCATCTGTGTCATCTGTGCATGAGCTGCTTTTGCATCAAAGCTTTGGTAACTTAAAGAAGTAACTCCTTGAGCTTATTACTTGTACCTTTTATTATACTTCTTACATTTAGTCCATTTTTCTCACAAAATTGTAAACTACTTGAGGTCAAAGATTGTGAATAGGGTAATCATAGCATCTGCAGTAGCATTTTATACTATGATGTTCAAATAATGTTTGGCAAGTGAGTGAATCAATATTGGAGCTCCTCCTGTTTGCAAGAGGATTGAATATAGTTATCATTACATGCATTTACATTCCCCTAACATAAATAATATCTCTAAGAAAAGGTTAAAGAGGTTAGGTTTTTTTAGTTTGTTTTTTTGTGGTATGTGGGCCTCTCACTGTTGTGGCCTCTCACGTTGCGGAGCACAGGCTCCGGACGCGCAGGCTCAGCGGCCATGGCTCACGGGCCCAGCCACTCCGCGGCATGTGGGATCTTCCCGGACAAGGGCATGAACCCGTGTGCCCTACATCAGCAGGCAGACTCTCAACCACTGTGCCACCAGGGAAGCCCAAGCCTATATTTCTTGATTTACACTAATGGGCTCCTTGTTCAATGGGATGGTAGGTTATGTCCCTGTTTTCTCGCATCAGAGAGCGACTGAGAATCCCACCATTTGAGCTTTTGCTAGAAGCCATTCTCACTAGCATGGTAATTAATGCTTTGTTGTCATGAAATGTCTGTAGCCACCAGTCTATCTATCCACCCTAGGTGATGACAAATACTATAAATCACTTGTAGGACAGACTTTTTTTTTTTTTTTTTTTTTTTTTGCAGTATGCAGGCCTCTCACTGTTGTGGCCTCTCCCATTGTGGAGCACAGGCTCCAGACGCGCAGGCTCAGCGGCCATGGCTCACAGGCCCAGCTGCTCCACGGCATCTGGGATCTTCCCAGACCGGGGCACGAACCCGTGTCCCCTGCATCGGCAGGTGGACTCTCAACCACTGCGCCACCAGGGAAGCCCTGGAGTTCTCTTAAATGTCACATTCTTTGAACTAGCTTCACAGAATAGGAAGGCTTTTTCAGAATGGGATGAATGCAAGAGGCAAGTTTAAGTGTAATGTTAGAAAATCAGCAGGGGAACAAAACGTGGTAGGGGGCTGGTGAGCAAGAGGAGAGCAATAGGTTAAAAAGTAGCTGGAACATGGCCACCTCTGTCTGACCACCTAGGCAAGAGATATGATGTCATCATTATTATCGAGTTTATAAGATCAGATAAGACAAATACACACACACACAAGGTTGAACAATGGATGGATGGGAGTAATAACAAAAGGTGTGTCCTTCTGTAGTCAAATGTATCCTCACAAATGCCTATATACATACCTTCTGTATATTGTGGCCACATTGTTTTTTGAAAGACATACATTGATATCTTAGTCCATGTAATGATTCTATTACAGACTCCTACTTGACTTTCTTTCTTCTCCTATCAGTTTAACCAGACCTGACTTGTTTAAATGTGTAATTTCTAGGAATGAAAAGCAGCTTAACTATTTATGTGGTCTGTTTGTCAAGAGAAAAGATTCTTAGCAATGCTGATTCAGATGTTAAAACATTCCCATCCCACCCTACCAAAAACACTACCTTACTTTGCTGAAAGGTTTACATTTTATTATGTTTGTGGCCTATCAATAAAATACCATTAAAATACTGTTGTAAATCAAAGACAGTGTTCTACTGGCAATCCTTGAGCTACACAGCAAACTTTCCCTTCAGTTCTTCAAACTTCCTGCAGGTTTATATCACAAAGAGTAACACTCAAATCCCATGCCCTGAGTCTATAGGAACATAAAGCTTTGTCTACTTATAATGTTTGTGCAGAACTTTCTTACAGAAGTATTTCAATCTGCATGATGGTGCCATGATTGAAGCTGGCAGTCCTTTGGGATTTATAGTTTCAATGGGTCACAGAACTGCCTGTCAAAAGTTTTCTCTGTTAAAATGGTAAATGTTGATATTTAGTAGACAACATCTTAGACATCCTGCAACACACTGACATATAATTTCTTGTTTTTCAAATGACGTAAGTATTACTTTAGCACTGCCCTCAAAACTTCCGCTCTGAGAACTCTTAAATACGCTGACACAAACCTCACACAAAGAGCCTTTGTCATTTGAACTAGAGGTTCTAAGTCTCTGGTCCAAATCAAGCCTCAAAGAAATCTATTAAATTTCTGAAATAGGATTTTAAATGTTTCTTGTCTTGGGCAATGTGTATTCTTTTTAAAAAATATTTATTTATTTATTTTTGGCTGCGTTGGGTCTTAGTTGCGGCACATGAGATCTCTTTGTTGAGGTATGCGGGATCTTTCATTGTGGCTTGTGGGCTTCTCTCTAGTTGTGGCATGTGGGTTTTCTTTCTCTAGTTGGGGCTTATGGGCCCCAGGGCGCATGGGTTCTGTAGTTTGCAGCATGCTGGCTCTCTCAGTTGTGGCGTGTGGGCTTAGTTGCCCCACAGCATGTGGGATCTTAGTTCGCCGACCAAGGATTGAACCCGTGTCCCCTGCATTGGAAGGCAGATTCTTTACCACTGGACCACCAGGGAAGTCCTGCAATGTGTATTCTTGAGGGAGGTTTTATGTTTTATTAGCTTCCAAAAAAAGCATGTGACCTCACAAGAGATTGAACACTTCTTACAATTTAGTTAACAAGACATGCCATACACCGCTGTCTTTGACTCTGTCACCATACTATAATTTGTACTGGAGAGAAAGTTTACAGTTGACATTATTAATTTCCACAGATTAAGGATGACCCCTAAATATCTATATTGCCCTTAAAAGCTACTTACAGTTAAAGTTATCACAAGTCTGTCTAAAGTCTTCTTGAAGTTTGTACGGCTCCTGGTCGAGTTGCTCCCACTGCCTGACATGTCCTACAGCCTCCCCACTTCTCTTCCTTTCAAGTACTTTAAGACCCACCTAAAATTTTGCCATCTCTAAAAACTCTTCTAGAATCCCTCAGTCAGTTTCCCTCTTTCATAATGCCCTTTGGGTGTGTGTGTGAGAATTCCTTCTATTAACGGCCTTTTATAGTTTGATTTGTATTGATGGCTGTATAGTCCTAAGTAGATTGCAAACTCCTGCAAGGGGGAGACCATGTTTTTTTCATCATTGTTCCCTCTATCAGGCCCAGTGCCTGGCCCTCAACAGATACTTAGGAAATGCTTTCTGTTTAACTGTAGGATGAATTTTAAGTTGATACCGGATGTCCTAAGTATGACTGTAGGATTTGATAGGGAGATGAACGCAAACTATACGTTATCAATGGAATACTTACTTGGCAGGCGTATATTAGCATATGCAGTGGGCAAGGTAAATTGAAGAAAGCACAGTGTGATATTTTAAAATATTTTCTCTTTCCTTTTTTATGAAGTGATACACTTTCAGGCAATAATTCTGAGTCTTATTCACTCACAATGAGTTCTTTGTGGCCTCAAGAAAGCATAAATGTCCTGGGTTCTTAAGTATTTTGCTGTATACCCAAGTACGTTCAGTAACTCTTAGCAAGTAATAGCTGTTAATAATGAATATTGCATTTCCCAGCTCCTACTTAAAAAAATTTTTTAAGTCATGCTTGGCAGGGATTTCTTTGACTTTTTCTTTTTTAGAACATATTTTCAGGAAGCCTGACTTCTCAACAATTAAGAATGCCATCTCTTATTACTTGCCTCTTAACATAGAGCATCACTTTCATTCTATAACACTGAGTGTTTTAATAATAGCTCATATTTATATAACACTGTATGGATTACATATTTACTTTTATATGTATCATCAAAGTTGATCCTCAGAACAACACTGTGAAGTAGAGTGGATTTTATTCTCATTTTCACAGATGAATAAACAGACTCAGACACTACTTACACTTATCCTCGGTAAGTGATTCCATGGGGTATAGAACCCAGGAATTCTAACTCCAGTGGCAGTCAGTATTCATTCTACTTTGTGCTACCTCTAAGGAACTAGAGATCTATTTATTTGCTCAATAGCTACACCGTATACATTGTGCCAGATTCTGCATGTTCTAGGCACTCAGTGTACATCATTGAACAAAACAAATAAACATCAAATCTTTGTTTAGACTAAATTCATGTTGGAGAAACAACAAATACAATAAACGAAATGTATAGTGTATTAGATGGTGATGATTAATGTGGAGGAAAACGAAGCAGGGAAAGGGATTAGTGCATTTTCAGAGGGTTGCAATTGTACAGGGTAATTAGGCCTCATGAAAAATGACTCTTGAGACAAGATGGAGTGAGGCTTATGGATATCCACGGGGTATAAGCAGAGGAAACAGCAAGTGCAAAGGCCTGAAACAGGAGTTTTCTTAGCATGTCTGAGGGACAGAAAGCAGGCCAGTGAGGCTGGACTGTGGTGAACAAAAGAGAGGATAATGGGAGATAAGATCAAAAGGTACAGAGTCTTGAAGTCCATTGTAAGAACTCTGGTTTCTACTCTGAATAAGATGGGAAGCCATGGGAGAATTCTGAGTAGAAGACTAGTATGACATGCTGTATGTTTTAAAAGATTTGCTCTTGCTTCCATCTTATACGTTGAGTATAGATTATGGGTTGGGGGGGAGGGGAAGCTGTAAAAATGCAGAATGAGAGACCAGTGAGGAGGTTATTACACCAACCCAAGCATTGGGGGCTGCATTAGTTTGTTAGGGCTGCTTTAACAAAGCACCAAAAACTGGGTGGCTTATAACAGAAATGTATTGTCTCACAGCTCTGGAGGCCCAAAGTCTGAAATCAAGGTGAAGGTAGGGCCATACTCTCTCTGATTGGCTCTAGGGGAGAATCCATCCTTGCCTTTTCTACCTTCTGTTGAATCCATGGCATTCCTTGGCTTGTAGACATATCACTTCAGTCACATGGCTATCTTCTTCCTGGGAGTCTTCACATCTTTCCACTGTGCATATCTGTCTCTGAATTTCCCCTTTTTATAAGAACACCAGTCGTATTGGTTTATGGTTCACCCTAAGGACCTCATTTTAACTTGATTACCTCAAGTAAAGGTAATATAAATAGTAAAGACTATTTCCAAATGAAGTCACATTCTGAGGTACTAGAGGCTAAAACTTATATATGTACATATATGTATTCAATTACTATATACATATATTTCAAAAAGTATATACAGATACATATTTCAATTACTGGATAATTTAAATATATGCATATATATATACTTATACACGTATGCATATATACATTACATGTATAATACCATAGTGACTATTATAATTGCTAATTAGGAGCTATGATTATTTTTGTTCTTAAAATTATTATGATCAGATGATCACAGTAGCAGCACTGCTTGTAAGAAAACAAGCCTATGTTTCCTTGGGTGATGCAAGAGGAAAACAGTATCCGTGCAAATGAGGAACATCAGACATCAACTCCCTCTCTTCAGTTCAAGGGGTCCCTAGGGTAGCTCACATGGTCCTAAGTAGTCTTGCCTCACTGTTCTCCACTGCTTGCTCTGCCTTGTAACTGGGATCACTATCATTCCTGAGCCTACCCAAGTCACTTCCTAACTACAGATGCAGCTCCATCATTCTTGTCACCTCTTTATGTCACCAAAATGGATTACATCAGTTCTCCCTGTTGACCCTACAAGTCCTTGTGCTGCAAAATCCTTCTCCCACTTTCCAAACTGAATATCATTAAGCTATGTTTCCAGCAAGAGCTCTAATAGGGTCACAGGTGCAGTGACTGGCTATCAGCTCTCACACACGTTGACATGATATCTTCCTCGGTCTTGAGCCATATAAATCCAGCCTGGTGTGCTCCAAGGACTTGTCTGCGCTTGCCTTAATTTCGAGTGAATACATGGTATAGGACCTTACACTGGTATATGGCTGCTGCATACAATATATCAATTCATGGCTTAGAAAAACTTTCCTATAATATATCAGAATACTAGGCTTTTCATGGATATCCAAAATGTTTCAATATTCATTTTCTAAGTAGTGACATTGATGTTAAGGAGTAGTAAGAAGCTTGCTATTACTAAAAATTACTCTTAGTTTACAAAAATTTATGTTAAATATTTTCTTTAATTTAGGTAACTGTGCTATTCAGTGTTAAAAGACGACCAAGTCATGTTCCCTGCCTTAGAGCATTTCAGGTTGAATGAGGTAGAGAGAGATGCTAACAGATAATTTCAGTATACTATTTTAAATTCTCTGAGAGATTTTATGGTGTTCTGGGAGCCCAACTATAGGCACTTAGCAGCAGGAGGACAGTGGGAAGGGCATAATGCCAGCAGAGGAGGGGTTTATATAATAAACCCCTGGAAAATAACTGTGCTTAGGCTAAAACACTAAGGACACAATCGAACAAGACGGTCAAGAGCAGTTTGGTCAGAATGACAGATTTCAAAAGGCATGGAGGCATAAAATGTTATGACTTGAACTAGAAATGATAAGAAGTTTGGTATTAATAACACGTAAAGCAGAAGGCATGATAATTCTAGCTGCCGAGACTGAGGATATAAGTAAGGGTCAGGACGGGAAGAAAGCACTTGTTTGATTGGAAAGAGCTCAAACTACAGCCATCCAAGGGTCCTAAACAGTGGAGTGGCATGGTCAGATTTTTCACTTCAGAATTTCTCTCTGGTGGAAGCATGAACAGTAATTTTCAATGAATTGTGACTGGAAGATGTTATGGTGGGGAGTAGGGAGCAGAGAGGAGTCTAGGGTGAGTCAGACTTCTGACTGAATAAATGAAGCCATCAGACTAGAGGAAAATAGAAGGAGCAGTTCTGAGGCATTTAGTGTAAGGACAATGATTATAGTATCGGCCGTGCTGCACTTGAAGTGTCATTGGAATGTATAGATATTTGTGTCTAACATGTGAATAGCTGGATTTGGACCATGTTGGATATGCTTGATGTCTTGAGAGTGGACGGATTAACATAGGAAAAGCATATAATGTTAAAAGGGCATTGGGCCAAGAACTGAACACCAGTGTTTGAAGGGATAATAGTAAGAGGAACCCATGAATGAGACATAAAAGGAGAGCAAAGAGAGTATCATGGGTCTAAATCTATGGAAGTTAATTTACTAAAGAACGGAGTGGTAAACAGTATAAAGTGAAGAAAACATGTCCAGTAAGATACGGACCAAAGAATGATCACTGGATTTGTCTATGTAGAAACCAGTAATAGTTGACCAGACAGAAACAAAATAGGTTTAGTGTAGGGATGGTGAGACAACAGCTAAGTTGTATGGGTTGATGACTGAATAGGAAGTGTGTAAGTAGTATCTATATAAACTATTATTTCAAGGAAATTATATCCAACTGGGCTGTAGACAAATGAAGACTCTTATTGGATAATTTGAGGAGGGCTAATAAAGGGCTTATATACGAAGTGTGGGCAGCCCTCATGGTTTCTCCACATAAGGGATAGTGCTACCCATGGGCTACTTACAGCACACCATTATCATCTATTGACCTAACTGAGATAGGAGAAAGGAGAGAGAGGGGGAGAAGGGCAGAAAGAGAGAGAGAGAGAGAGAGAGAGAGAGAGAGAACCTGTATCAAAAAAGTTGCCTGTTAGGAGCTATGACCTTTAACCAAGGAATTAAACCAGACCATGGAGACACCCCAAGGAGGAGCTGGGATGATAAAATCCTCACTCTCCTTCCTTCCTTCAACTCTCCTTCTAGTGCTTCCCATTGACCAAACCCAATTGAAAGCAAGTAGGCCCATTGATGTAATCATGCAGGCCAGCATGCAGTGGCCTGGAGGTCGAGAAGGGTGGGGAGCGAATCTGGAGGGGTAAATGGAATATAGTCAGTACAAAATTAGTTTGAGTAGAGCAATAAGAAGACACAATATTAGCTAAAGTGGCTGCAAAGTCAAATGAAGAGGTTGAGTTTTATGAAGTTTTTTTCCCACTATAACAGCATGGGAGAGAACTGAAAGCTGAGGTAAAAAGTCAACAGAAAATAAGTTCACACTATTGGAGAATTTAAGGATAATTGATAGAGAAAAGTCCTGGAGGATTCAGGTGACAGATAAAGAGTCAAAGTGAAGGGGTGGCTTTAAACAGAAGGAAGAACATCTCATTTTCTCAGATTGGCAAGAAGGACAGGCAGAAGCCTGGTTGTATTGAATCTTTAGTAAGGGGGAGAGGTAAGAAATTGAGAGAACTGTTGATAGAGAAGGTATGATCATCTGCTGGGCATGAGAGGGTGGAATATCTGTGTGGATTTGGAGAGAGTTAAGTATCTTTTATTTTTTTTTAACTTTTAAAATATTTATTTATTTATTTTAGTTTTGACTGCTTCATGTCTTAGTTGCGGCAATCAGGATCTTTCGTTGCGGCATGGGCTTCTCTCTAGTTGTGGCTTGTGTGCTCACTAGTTGTGGCGTGTGGGCTTTGTTGCCCCATGTCAGGTGAGATCTTAGTTCCCTGACCAGGGATCAAACCCGAGCCCCCAGCGTTGGAAGGCAGATTCACTGGACCGCCAGGGAAGTCCCAAGAGTTATATATCTTTTAAATAGACACAGTGGGGAGCAGAAGAAGGAATTGACCAAGACAGGACATGCCCACTGAAAGCCTGGTTAATGTTGGAGATCCTGAGCTATAACATGTGCCCTATATGTTTGACTGAGGGATTTTTCTTATCAGTGGTATATGCACAGCAGCCTGACTGTGTAATGCAAGACCGGTTAAAGGGATGATTCAGGATACTGGTTTTATCAGATTAGTTTGGTAGTAGGGCAGGACCAAAGGAAATGAGGCCATTGGTGATATTCCCTCAAAACCCATCTTATACAACTGAGATCATTTTATTTTCTCCGTCTTCTTTTGGGTGCTATTTTTAAAGTATATGTGCAACATATATACTTAAACCCATGATAATTGTGGTGTTCTTGGAAATATTTCACAAAATTTAGATAAAATTCCTACAAGTATCATAATTAGCATTTCCATGCTCAGCACAACACGTTTTTTTCTGAAGGTTAAAGCAAGTGTCACATAGAGCAGATAAATATAGTCTAGGTTCAAATTTTAGTAAACACTTGTGCTATATTTATGTATTTACAATGCATGTGGAAGCCATCAATGGTATTTGCTAAATCCATGCAGCTTGTAGCTAACAAATTAATATTGTATCTCAAAAAAGAGAACTATATTGAATTATTGCAATATTTGCTCTTCATTTCTTTTGTTTTTTTAAATCAATATGACTAGTATTTAAAAATGATCAGTTATTATATTTTCAAAATTCTAAAAATGTTAGTTTTTTACCAATAAAGTCAATGGAAAAATTATACTGTTAGAAAAGAGTGTCACATGCTACAGCTACCCCCACCCAAATCTATACTTATTGTTTGGAATATAATTAAACATCACCCGGTTGGATATTGACCTCTGTAGTTTTACTCTACCGGTTTTTAATATGTGTGCCCTTGTGTCAGGGATGAAATCTGCCTATCAGTAAAAACAGATTTTAATTGTATATAATGTACATAATGTCAGCAGAAATAAAGATTTCTGTGAGTCTATTATGTTCTCAGATTCATTTAACTAATAAACATTTCCATGTGGTTGTTCTTGATTAGATTTGGAAAGAGGTTTCTTCATTCTGTTAATATTAAACAAGATGAACTAACTTGGAGAGATTTCTTTCCATATAGTGAAGAGTAACAAAGGGAAAATAAAGAGGAGGGGTGTGTCATGTAAATTGATCACTGTGCCAGTGATTGTAGTACTTGATCCATGGTGGACATTATTACTACTGTAAAGTTATGGATTTTGCTCTCTTGCAACCATTTCCCCCATAACTATCAAAGGATGTAATAATCTTATCTATAGGAATCACTAATTCTAAGGCAATGCTGGAAATTAAATAACTGTACTCTAGTAGCTATTTTATTTTGGCTTTTTAAAAATAAGGATCAGAATATAATACTTTATTCATGTTTCTTTTTTTGTCCTTGCATGCAGTCTATTAAGTCCCAAAACTATATTTTTATTTAAAGGTATAAAAAGTAATTCCTAGAATAAGTTTGTATTCTTGCAAAGACTGAAAAGAAAAAAATAAAGATCTGGTTTGCATGCAAAATGTAGATTATTTTAACTTACTCTTTGACTTCAACAAAATAGTATTTATATGACAATATTTAAATCAAACTGAAAATTCACAGAAAATCTGTTATGTTTCTTTGTAAAGGAAATGCCAGCTACTAAAATTAATAACCTCCCAAATTTCAGTATCATAATAAAATTTTAATTGTCATTTATGTAAAAATCCAAAGGAAGTGATTGGTGGGTAGTCTTCCACTGGGTGATTCAGGGACCCAGAATTTTTCCATCTTTTGACTCCCTCATTCCTTAGATGCACTGGCCTTTCACTTCTAGCTGACAACAAGAGTGGATCCTGCATGGAAATTATACTAGGCTAGGCCTGGACATGATGCACATCATTTCTGTACACGTTTCCTTAGCTAGGGCTGTCATGTGGTAACTTCTAAGTGAGGCAAGAAAATGTCAGCTAGCCCTATGCAAGGGAAAAAGAGGAAACAGTTTGGTGATAAATTAGTAATCTACCGTGGAGATTGACTATATGCCTTATCCTTCTTCCTGCACCTAGAACACAGAGTAGACAATAGCAAGTCTCATCTAGCTCAAAGTCTGGCATATCCAGACGATGTGCAGTCCTCTTTCTCAGGTTTGAATGTCAAGAGTTTGTTTTGAGCCATGTTGAGGCTGAGGTGTCTATTGGCTATCTAAGTGGAGAGGTTGAGCGAGTAGCTGGGTATATGTGGTGTCCATATGTTCTGCTTTGCCCAGGACAGTCCTGATTTATGCCTATTATCTTGGAATAATTATTAATAGGACCTTCTCTCCTAAAATATATTCAGTTTAGATGATATGTTATACGGATATAAAAGCTTAAAGTTTAGACTATGACTACATAAAATTTTTGGCTATTCTTTGAGGTATAGCTGTCATTTAAAATTGTGGACCCTCAGGTACTCTGACATTTAGAAATCAGGAAGAAGAGGAGGATTCAGATAAGGTGACTAGGGCTAGTCACTGACCAGTGACTAGGAAGTGAACCAGGAGAGTGTGGATGTCACATGACGTGCAGAAAAAGTAGAAATAATGACTGCTCTCATGAATCTCACAGTCTTCTGAAAATTTTAAAAAGTAAATTAAATTACATTTCTAGATTAACCTTCCATCTCTTAGTCCCAGGAAACTTTGACTCCAGGAATAGAGAATAAATCAAGGTTCTTTTAGTGCACCATGATCTTAGTTTTCTGCATGTTCTACCAGCTGTGTCCTCTGCCTACACTTCCTTTCATCCTTTATCCCTTTGGTGAATTCCTACTCGTGATTCAAGGTCCTGCTCAAAAGTTTAGGAAGCTTTCCCCAAATCCCCACACCAGGCAACGTTAGTGACTTCACACAATTGACTATCATTAGTTACTCCTTCCTCCCAAGATCTATCCCAAGCAAGCTTATTTTATTCGTCATTATATCCTCAGCTACTACAAGCCTATCATGCACACAATAAGGGCTCCTATAAATCTTTGATGAATTATAATACACTGAGTTATCTCATTGCATTGTAGTAACATGCTAATGAGAGGATCTACTCCTACTACACTGAGAATCCTTGGGAATGGAACAAGCTCTTATTTATTATTTAAGTAAACTTTTAACTGATAAATAACTCATATAGCAATGTGTATAAACCATACGTGCACTGCTTAATAGATTTTTACAAACTGAACACATCCATGTAACCAAAACCTAGCTTGAGAAACAGAACAGGAAGCATGTCAGAACATTTCCTGCTTCATTACATTCACGACGACCCATAACCAAGATTTAACTACTATGCTGACTTTTAACACTTATTTATTTATTTAATTGAATGTTACGTTCTTTAAATTCTGTAGTGCTTTACAATTTTCAAAAGTTGCACAAACATGATTTCATATAATCCCATAGTAACCCATTTTTTCCCTCTACCCCTATAGTGCTCCTCCCCCATCCCTCCCCCAACTGGTAACCACTAGTTTGTTCTCTGTAAGTCAGCTTCTTTTTTGTTTTATTCACTGGTTTGTTGTATTTTCTAGATTCCACATATAAGTGATATCATACAGTATTTGTCTTTCTCTGTCTGAGTTGTTTGACTTATCATAATGCCCTCCAAGTCCATCCATGTTACTGCAAATGGCAAAATTTCATTCTTTTTTTATGACTGAGTGGTATTCCATTGTATATATACACCACATCTTCTTTATCCATTCATCTGTTGATCGACACTTAGATTGTTTTCATGTCTTGGCAATTGTAAATAATGCTGCTGTGAACATTGGGGTGCATGTATCTTTTCAAATTAGTGTTTTTATTTTTTCTGGGTATATACCCAGGAGTGGAACTGCTGGGTCATATGGTAGTTCTATTTAGGTTTTTGAGAAACCTCCATACTGTTTTCCACAGTGGCTGTACCCATTTACATTCCCACCAGCAGTGTACAAAGAGTTCCTTTTCTCCACATCCTCATCAACACTTGTATTTGTGGTCTTTTTGATGATAGCCATTCTGACAGGTGTGAGGTGCTATCTCATTGTGGTTTTGGTTTGTATTTCTCTGATGATTAGTGATATTAGTGATTTTCATGTGCCTGTTGCCATCTGTATATCTTATTTGGAAAAATGTCTATTTAGGTTTTCTGCCCATTTTTAATTGGGTTTTTCTTTGATATTAAGTTTAATTAGGTTCCATTTGTTTATTTTTGCCTCTGTTTCCTTTGCTTTCAGAGATGGAGCCAAAAAGCACTGCTACAATTTATGTCAAAGAGTGTTCCGCCTATGTTTTCCTCTAGGAATTTTATAGTATCTGGTCTTAATCCATTTAGGTCTTTAATCCATTTTGAGTTTATTTTTGTGCATGGTGTTAGAGAATGTTCTAATTTTATTCTTTTACATGTAGCTTTCCAGTTTCCCCAGCACCATTTATTGAAGAAACTGTCTCTTCGTCATTATTTATTCTTGCCTCTTTTGTCATATATTAATTAAATGTAAGTATGTCAGTTTATTTCTGGGCTCTCTCTTCTGTTCCACTGTTCTATGTGTCTGTTTTTGTGCCAGTGCCATACTTTTTTGATGACTGTAGCTTTATAGTATAGTCTGAAGTCAGGGAGCATGATTCCTTCAGCTCTGTTCTTTCCCAAGATTGTCTTGGCTATTCAGGGTCTTTTGTGTTTCTATACAAATTTTAAAATTATTTGTTCTAGTTCTGTGAAAATTTCCATTGGTATTTTGATAGGAATTGCATTGAATCTGTAGATTGCCTTTGGTACTATTGTCATTTTAACAATATTAAGTCTTCCAATCCAAGAACATTGTGTATCTTTCCATCTGTTTGTGTCATCTTCAATTTCTTTCCTCAGTGTCTTATAGTTTTCTGAGTACAGGTCTTTTACCTCCTTAAGTAGGTTTATTCTTTTTGATGCAATGGTAAATGGAATTGTTTTCTTATTTTCTCCTTCTGATAGTTTGTTGTTAGTGTATATAAATGCATCAGATTTCTGTATATTAATTTTTATCCTGAAAATTTACCAAATTCATTAATGAGCTCTAATAGTTTTCTGGTATCATCTTTAAGATTTTCTATGTATAGCATCATGTCATCTGCAAACAGTGACAGTTTTACTTCTTCCTGTCCAGTTTGGATTCCTTTTATTTCTTTTTCTTCTCTGATTGCTGTGGCTAGGACTCCCAAAACTTGAATAAAAGTGGCGAGAGTGGGGCTTCCCTGGTGGCACAGTGGTTGGGAGTCTGCCTGCCAATGCAGGAGACACGGGTTCATGCCCCGGTCCAGGAAGATCCCACATGCCGCAGAGTGGCTGGGCCCGTGAGCCATGGCTGCTGAGCCTGCACGTCCGGAGCCTGTGCTCCACAACGGGAGAGGCCACAGCAGTGAGAGGCCCACGTACCACAAAAAAAAAAAAAAAAAAAAGTGGCAAGAGTGGACATTCTCGTCTTGTTCCTGATCTTAGAGAAAATGCTTTCAGCTTTTCACCATTGAGTAAGCTGTGGGTTTGTCATATATGGCCCTTATTATGTTGAGGTAGATTCCCTCTATGCCCACTTCCTGGATAGTTTTTATCATAAATGTATGTTGAACTTTATCAAAAGCTTTATTGCTTTATCTGCATCTATTGTGATGATCATATGGTTTTTATGCTTCAGTTTGTTAATGCAGTGTATCACATTGACTGATTCATAGGTATTGAAAAATCCTTGCATCCCTGGGATAAATCCCACTTGATCATGGTGTATGATCCTTCTAATGTATTGTTGGGTTTGGTTTCCTAATATTTTGTTGAGGATTTTTACATCTATGTTCATCAGTGGTATTGGCCTGTAATTTTCTTTCTTTTTTTGTGATATCTTTTTCTGGTTTTGGTATCAGGGTGATGCTTGCCTCATAGAATGAGTTTAGAAGTGTTCCTTCCTCTGCAGTTTTTTGGAATAGTTTCAGAAGGATAGGTGTTAACTCTTCTCTAAATATTTAGTAGAATTCATCTATGAAGTCATCTGGTTTGGACTTTTGTTTGTTGGAAGTTTTAAAATTACTGATTCAATTTCATTACTGGTAATTGGTCTGTTCGTATTTTCTCTTTCTTCCTAGTTCAGTCTTGGGAGATTGTACCTTTCTAAGAATTTTTCCATTTCTTTTAGGTTGTCCATTTTATTGGCATGTAATTGTTCATAGCAGTCTCTTATGATTCTTTGTATTTGCGTGGTGTCGGTGGTTGTAACTTCTCAAGTTAAATCTCAAGAGTTAGCTATTGTTCTGACTTTTAACACTTTAGATTAGTTTCATGTCTTTTTGATCTTTAGAGTTATATAAATGGAATTACACATTACATACTCATTTGTATCTGGCTTCTTTCACTCAATATTATTTTGTAGGAGCCATTCATGTTGCCTGTAGTTGTGGTTCATTGATATTCATGTAAAGTTTTTTATTAAATGAATCTACTTCAACTTACCTGTTCTAGTCTTGATGGACATTTGGGTTTCCAGTTAGGGTTATTATGAACTATATTGCTACAGACATCCTTGTGCATGCCTTTTTATTTACATTTGTACACATTTTTTTGGAGGGGTATATACCTAGGAGTGAAATTTCTAAGTATGGAGTATATTTATCTTTAGCTTTAGTAGATACTCATCAAACAATTTTTACAAATGGTTGTATGAATTTGTACACTCACCAGCAGTTTATGAGAATTCAGTTTTTCTACATCCTCACCAATACTTGTTGTTTTCTTTATCATTTTAGCCATTCTGGTACGTGTGTAAGGGAAATACATTGTGGTTTTAAATTGTACTGCCTTGATGCCTATTTAAGATGAGCACTATTCCATATAATTAATAACCATTTATATAACTTTGTCTTGGTAAGATGCTCATTTTTCTATTGGAGTTGTCTGTCTCTATTCTTAATGATTTGTAACAATTCTTCATATATTTTGCATATGAGTCCTCTATTGGATATAGCTATTGAATTTATCTCCTTTCACTCTGATTGTCTTTTGATTCTCTTCATGGTATTTCTCAAAGAACAAAAAGCCTTAATTTTTATGTAGTTAGTTTCATTTATTCTTTTTACCCCTTTATGATTCCCACTTTTTGTTTGCTGTTTAAGAAATCTTTTCTTATCCCAAGGTATTGAGATTTTCTCCTATTTTTTCTTTTAAGAGTTTTATGGGTTTTGCTCTCCTCATTTGGATCTGTAATCTGTCTCAAGTTGATTTTTGTGTGTAGTGTGAAATAAAGGGCAAGATATATATTTTTCAGAGAGTCCGTTTATCATATACCTATATTGAAAACATCACTTTCCCCAGTTTACGGCACCATTACCTTCATCATAATTTAGTGTCCAAATGCGTAAGGGTCTATTTCTGGACAGTCTATTCTGTTCATTTGCATATTTGTCTATTCATGTGCTCCTATAGAGTGAATAATTGTGTTCCCTCAAAATTCATATGTTAAAACTTAATCCCCAATGTGATGGTATTTGAAAGAGAGGGCTTTGGAAAGTGATTGAAGTCATGTGAGTAGAGCCCTCATGAATGGGACTAGAACCCTTATAAAAGAGGCCCCAGAGAGCTTCCTTCCCCCTTCAGTGAAAAGAGAGCCCTATATGAACCAAGAAGCGGGAACTCACCAGATACCAAATCTGCCAGTGTCTTGATCTTGGACTTCCCAGCCTCTGGAACTGCAAGAAATAAATTTCTGATGCTTATAAGCTACCCAGTCTTTAGTATTCTGTTGTGGCAACCTGATAGGACTAAGACATGTGCTATATACCACACTATCTTAATTACTATAGTTTTTAATAGGAAAATATGGGCAGTATAAGTCTTCTAGTATTTTTCCTATCAATTAGTTTTGCTTTGGCTATCGTGTACATTTTACATTTCTATATAAATTGTAAAATTAGCGTGTTGATTTCTTCAAAAGATCCTGCTAGGATTTTGATTTGGATTATAACAAATCTGTGAATCAGTTAAGGGAGAGTTTCTTCCATCTTAGCAATAGTCATTGTTCCAAACCATACACATGGTATGTCCCTGCATTTATTTAAGTTACTTATTTTTGCATTCCCTATGCATAATATGTTCCTGGAACTCAGCTGACCCTCAAAAACATAAACTCTCATACACCCTCTCCTTCTACTCTTATATCCTCAATCAACTATGATCTCCCATATTTTCCCCTTTTATACCATGTGATTCTCAACTAAAAATACTTAGTTTACTCCTCAGAGATTATCTTTCATTCAGATCCAAAATTCTCTGAAGTATCAACTGGGCTATATAATCTGTGCTCTCTAAGAAAACAAGGCAAAGACTCTTCTCAAGTTAGTACTTTATTATTTTACCTATGTTAGTAGGAGACAGTACCTCCTATCACAGTTATATATATGGAATATGAGGCCCTTCCACACAAGGATGACACAACTAGCTAATAATAAATAGAAAATGATAGTGGCAGATCTATCTTGGCTGTATAAACATTCTTCCAAATAGAATAAATCACAGATACATGTTTTACTTAACAAATATTAGACTTGGTATCAATATATGAATTTATTTATATAAGAAGCTTCAAGTGAAGTTATCATATATTCTAATGCCACCTAATACATATACTTTTTCAAAATTTGTGCCCCAGTAATGTGCAGAGCCTAGATCTCTTTAACCAGACCTTCCAATGATGACAGCTCAAACTTTACTTCCATGGGCCTCTGCTGGCTTTGCAGTGCGTATATGTGCATGCATGTTGGTGGGCAAGTGTACTGGCACATCTCAATCACTTAATCAATAAACAGCTCTATTCTTTTTAAAACTGTAGTTTCCAGCTTCTGACAATTGCAGCACTAAAGAAACAGCCACATAACTTCTCATACTCTGCTTTGACTAGAATAACTAATTACAGTTTAGTACTGTAGGGACAAAGTTATTAGCTAATACTCAGCTCTAGACACTGCAATTCAATTACTGGCCTACAATCTTTAGGAGCACAAACCTTGGTAATTAGGAGGAAACTTTCATCTTATCTCAGCACAGCATGTAAGCAGTTGACGCAGGAAGAAGCAGAATCAAAACATAAGTAAGAGCAGCACATGTATGTATTCTAGATCTATAATTGTTACTGAGGGTCACAGAAGCCTCAGCAGGGCAGGGTTCGATGCAAAGAATTTTGACACTTTGAAAATGAGTCAAGTGTGCTATTTTCTAGCAAGAAGTTATGTTAGGAATAATTTAAAGAGTGTAAAGTAGATTGTCTTATTTCATAAATTTGAGGATAGAGCTGAAAAGAACTAAGCCTAGCACTGTAATAACTATTTAAAGAAAGAAACTAAAGTCCAAAAGGATTATGGGACTTACATACAAGGTCACATAGCTAATTAGATCCCTGGCTAGGACTAGAACTCCAATCTCCAAATGACCCATCATTGCTGTTTCCATTGCACCCTCTAAACATCAAGTCTCCTGCAAAGGACGTTTTCAAGTTGGAAAGAGACACCAATTCTGTTCCTAGTAGCCTTTTACTAAGTTAAACATAAAATAGTGTATAATATGGTACACTACTTTTCAGTCTGCGAAAGGCAGGGATAGATGGCCTCCTTTGCATTATCTAAATGTATTGAACAAATTATTCAAAAGGAATAGTGTAGAGATGTTCCAAAGAGGCAGGGTGAAATCACTTGCATATCTAATTTAGCTTTTATGGAAAGTTCAAAAATCCAAGTGGTGAATGAAAGAGGAGAGATTTCTACACAAGAACTTGGTTATTTTGCAATCAACAAATACTTACAGACCCATTCTCAATTCAGCTGAGTGAATACATGCTATATTTATGCCACTCATTAGATTCAACATAAGCAGTTGATGTCTGTTTGACATGGAATAGCTAAATCATCCTGATAAAATAGAGAATTGTTTACTTTAAATAGATATTTGAGTACACCTGATGTTTAGAAGGGCTGAGTGGCTTAGTCAAGTTTATACAGGTAGTCATTGTCAGAGATAGTATCCAAACCCTTGCCTCCTGACTCTCAGAGACATTTTTTTTTAAATTTTGCCACAGAATTTTAGTCTAGAAATAAGAGATACCCATGGGGGAAAGGGAGAGTGGACTTAGAAACCAGAAAATGAGAGTACTGAATCCCACTGTGAATGACGGGCTGTCCATCCAAATGCCTGTTCACTTGACTCCTCTGAGTTTCAGCTATCAAATTCCACAAAATAAAGAAATACCCAAGAATTATTTTATTTTATGTAAATTTGATTCCAAGTGTAAAAGATTGAAACAGTATTATATTATCTAGACTAGATATACATTTCTAAATCTTTCTAGAGGTTAATACTCCAATAGAGATATTTACCTACTCAATCTGTATTTCCCAACAGTGAAGAATTTGTATGTGTGATATTAACTAAAAGCTGCATCATTCTTTTAGCATCAAATGCAAAACTTAGCACATATTTAAGTAAATGTACTATAGTTGGTTTTCCAGACAAAAGCCTTGGAAATTTTCTTTCATTAAGAAAATATTTCTTAAGGTATTGTAACTGCCTTACCTCAGTAATTGTTCTCCCTGAGGCACAGAAATTATCTTACAAGGCAAAAGCTAAAGCCACATATTAGGCGTGTTCCTGGGAACAAAGGAATAGTTAGGGTAATATAGCTGAAAATGCATTGTAAACTACAAAACAAAATTATACATAGCATTAGGAATGTCAGCATGGAATAGTGGAAGGAGCACTGGAGTTGACATCAGGAAATAGATTTCAGTCCCAGCTTGGCCATTTACTAGCTAAATGAGTTTAAGCAAGTCACATAACTTCTCTGACCTTCATCTGTTAAATAGGGATAATAATAATTGCCCTTCCTGATTTGTAGAGTTGCAGTGGGAGAGGGGATGAGGTAACGTATGCTAAAGTGTGTTATAAAATGTATCATCTTTGACAAATGTTAAACAATGTTATTTTCTACTTGCATACTGAAGAGTCCCATTACATATTCACATGTCTCCATCTCCTGTGTATTAAACTTTTAGCCTAGAGTCATGACTTTGGTGTATGCCATTATTAAAGTAATTTAACCTCCTTTATCATTTAATTTCCTTCTCCGCAGTCCTTTGAGCCTTTAAATCCTTTGCATCTCTCTTAAATTTAGATCAGGCATTCCTAAATCAGACTAGTCTAGTTGAGTTCAATAGAACCCGTTGGAGACCACACTTTGTCTCTCATTAGCTGTGTAGACTTGGGGAAGATTTTTTTTTTTTTTTTTTTTTCCGGTACTCGGGCCTCTCACCGCTGTGGCTCTCCCGTTGTGGAGCACAGGCTCCGGACGCGCAGGCTCAGCGGCCATGGCCCACGGGCCCAGCCACTCCGCGGCATGTGGGATCCTCCCGGACCGGGGCACGAACCCGCGTCCCCTGCATCGGCAGGCGGACTCCCAACCACTGCGCGACCAGGGAAGCCCTGGGGAAGGTTTTTAAATCTCTCTAAGCCTCAGTTTTTTAATCTATAAAATGGATTATTGTGAAATTTAAATGAGCAAATAATCCATGGGAAATACTTAGTAAAATTCCCTTAATCCAATATTTTTATTGCAGTAATTCCAAGATGAAAATATGTGGAAGCAATAGCTACTAAGAATACAATAATTATGTTCCCAAAAGCAGTGTAGTCTAGTGGTTCATGTATGGGTCTCAGGCTATACTAGGGGCTTTATTCTTAGCTATTCATAGCAAAACATAATAGACATGGTTTTTCTTCATCAGTTTTGTTCCTTTGAACTTGAGTGTGCTAAAAATTCTATACTAAGAATTTTGAAATAAAATAACTTTATTCTTCTGAATCTTCTGAATTTTTAAATGCTAACAAATAGTCACAGTTGAAAACTATAGTTATTTAGGAGGATTCTTTTTTTTTTCTTAATAGTACATAATATGTTGTGTTCAGATTCTGGGGCAATAAATTTTCTTTTATTCTTGTTTAGCAATGCCTTTACAATTATTTCCTTTTTTAATGTCAGGTTCCCCCAAATTAGTTAGTTTTGTTTTGGTTTATACCAATATATCAAGTATGTAAATGACAATTTTCAACTCAGTATACTTAAGACAATGTGGTGATGAATTCAAATTTGAATCTCCAGTATGTCTGTCTCCAGTAAAACTATGTGAATGTTTGTTTAATTATTACCCCTGCATTGTTCATGACTTATGTAATTATTTTTCTTCTGGGTTAATGATCAATATTTTCATTTGTCTCGGTGAATAGTTATGGAAATAGTCTTAATTTCATGTCTATTTATTGATAAATTTATATTTTTGTGTGTGAGAGGAAGTTTGTGAGTTGAAAGTAATTTTTGGAAAGTTTATGCTTCTATTTTTAGATATTATTTGAATTTTTGTTGGAAAAAACATAACATAAAACTTACCAACTTAAACTGTACAGTACAGTGTGTTAAATATACCCTCATATTTGTACCACTGGGGAAAAATGCAATGCCCCTGGGCGTGAACATAAATTGATATCAATAGTGAGACTTTGCCACCATTAATTCTAA
Source organism: Phocoena sinus (assembly GCF_008692025.1). Taxonomy (NCBI): domain Eukaryota; kingdom Metazoa; phylum Chordata; class Mammalia; order Artiodactyla; family Phocoenidae; genus Phocoena; species Phocoena sinus. The sequence continues at coordinate 139,423,970 of NC_045764.1, read as the reverse complement.
AATATGTGGCATTAACTTAGCAGGAGTAGAAATAAGTAAGGATATTGACATTTGAGACTTGAAAAGATGTAGACAAATACTTTCCAGTGACAAAACATTTGGTAAAGTGGCTATCTCCGATTGCCTTCCAATGCTGTATTTCTTTTGGAACAGTTTGGAAAGCAGAATATTAGTAGTGAGTTGGGGTTGTGACTGGTTACATTTAGCAAGGCATGAGAAGAAAGAGGTGATCACCGGCAAGAATTGGCTGGCTTGTAAGCAGATATGGAAAGGAATTTAGAACAGGGAAAATCAGAAATAAGATTGAAAGGTCATTGTACAAAATAGTCTATTAAGACAGTTTTGTGGCAAAGGTCAGATAATAGATATGACCTCCCATCAAGCCTGATGCCTTCAAAGTAGTTTCCATCATGGAGAAAGAGACAGAGGCAGAGAGCAACAGAGGGACATGGTGCCAACAAAGAAAAGGATTAAACCAGGCTTGAGAATTATATCTAGGAAAGAACTTTTTGTGAGGTTGCAGGAGCACGGAATTGACTATCAACAGATCAGAAACTTACTAAATATTTTAGATAATTATATTGCCAAAGAAACCATAAGCTTGGTCTTAAAAAGTCATTTTGCTATGTGAGCTCAAAACCAAACCTTAGGCCCCCAAATTTGCACAGGCAGGAAGAAGCTGAGGAGGACAAATTCTTGGACAAATTCTCCAGTCCCCAAATTAGGTTTGAGCTATAAAGGGAAAAGGACAAAAAAGAACATCCAAAGAGATAGAATCAGGAGCCACAGAGAACAATGGATGAGAGAGCTTATCCCAGATAGCAGACTGAGAGACCAACAAAGGAATTTACCCTACTGCCCGGGCAGAGGGGCCTCACAATGCCTGCCTGGCAGATTTCCTCATTGCTGTGGACCAGCAACTGCTGAGCCTCTCAGCCATTATTCCCCACCCCTTTCTATGGGAGTGTTTAGTCACTTATCCTGTTCCTGCTCCACTTTTATACATTGTGCACATGTTTATATATGCATGTGTGTATATATGCATGCATATTTGTGCGTGTGTGTGTGTGTGTGTGTCTAGGGGGGCAGATAACTTGTCTTTATAGTTTATAGGGTACCATATCAGGTTTCACCATCTCAGAAAATGGTACTGCTATTTATACTTTTGCTTAGTCTAAAGAGAGACTTAAAAAAAAATTCTCTTCTCTGATTGTTTATCCGGCTCATTAGTCTTACTGGCAAAATAAATCCAGAATTTGACCACTTGTCACTACCTCCATTTCTACCTCTCTGGTCTAAGTCACCATGATGTCCCCCCAGAATTAACTCAAAAAGCCTCCTGATTGGTACCCTCCTCCTATCATTCCAACCGTACAATTTATTTTTCCCCACAGCAGCCTGAGCTATCCTTTTAGAGTGGAGGTGGGACAGTGTGAATCCTCTCCTCCATGGCTTCTCCTCACATTTAAAAACCAAAGTCCCTGGCCTCCTCACCAGTCATTCTCCCCATGTACGAAGTGCCACCCACTCTGCCCTCCTTACCGTTCCTCAGACATGCAGAGCATCCTTTCAGCTCGGGTTCCCCCTCTCCCCATGGCCATCTGCATGGCCCACTTCTTCATTCCATGACTATCTTTGCTCCAGTAACACTTCCTCTTAAAGACCCAACCACTTTGCCACTCTTTATTTTTCTTTGTACCCCACATCATCACCTGACATTTTATCGAATATTTAAGGGGTTTTGTTTTGTTTATTGATGTATACCTAACTCCAGAACAGGGCCTGAAACATGGTAGGTGTTTAACAAATACTCACAATGTGAATGAATATCTTGTTTGCTGCTGTATCTCACCATTAATGTGTCACAAAATAAATGCCGTTAGAGTGTAGAATAGGATGGACCCAATTCTATCTGGGGCGGTAAGTGAAAGCTTCCCAGCAGGGCTAGCTTCATGGATGCCCGACCCGTGCAGTCGTGCAGGCCTTGCATTTAGAAGAGCCCTGCTCTTGGTTGAATACTCTGCTGCTGCTATCTTGAAATTCTTAATAATTTTGAACAAGGAGACCTGCTTTTTTTGTAGTGATATAATTCACACACCATACAATTCACCATTTTAAAGTGTACAATTCAGTGTTTTTTAGTATATTCACAAAGTTGTGCGACCATCATCACTATCTAATTCCAGAATATTTTCATTATCCCAAAAAGAAACCCCACAGCTGCTGGTAGTCATTCCCCATTTCCCATATACTCATGCCCCTGGAAAACATTAATATACTTTCTGACTAAATTTGCCTATTCTATACACTTCATATAAGTGAAATCATACAATATATAACGTTTTGTGTTAGGCTTCTTTCGCTTAGGGTCATATTTTCAAGGTGTAGCATGTATCAGTACTTCGTTTCCTTTTATGGCAGGGTAATATTCCATTGTAAAGTTATACCACATTTTGTTTGCTGATTCATCCATTAATAGATATTTAGGTTGTTTCTACTTCTGGTCTATCATGAATAATACTACTATGAACATTCATGTATAAGTTTTTGCATGACTGTATGTTTTTAATTTTTTTGGATGTACACCTAGGAGTGGAATTGCTGGGTCGTATGACTACTCTATGTTTAACTTTTTGGGAAACTGCCAAGCTGTTTTCCACAGAGGCTGTAGCACTTAATATTCCCACAAGCAATGAATGAGGGTTCCAATTTCTCTACATCCTCCCAACACTTGGTATTTTCTGTTATTAATAATACTTGTTATCTTTTAATTATAGCCATCCTAGAGGATGTGAAATGTATATCATTGTGGTTTTGACTTGCATTTCCCTAATGACTAATTAATTATACTGAACATCTTTTCATGTGCCTATTGGTCATTTGTATACCATCTTTGGGGAAATGTCTATTCAAATTCTTTGACCATTTATATATATATATATATTTTATAGAAGTATAGTGGACTCACGATGTGTTAATTTCCGGTGTACAGCAAAGTGATTCAGTTATACATACATACATATACATATATATATATATATACACACACACATATATATGTATATATTCTTTTTCAGATTGTTTTCCCTTATAGGTTATTACAAAATATTGAGTATAGTTCCCTGTGCTATACAGTAGGTCCTTGTTGGTTATCTATTTTATATATAGTAGTGTGTATGTGTTAATCTCACACCTAATTTATCCTTCCGCCTCTACCATTTCCCCTTTGGTAACCATAAGTTTGTTTTCTATATCTATGAGTCTATTTCTGTTTTGTATATAAATTTATTCGTATCATTTTCTTTTTTAGATTCCACATATAAGCAATATCATATGATATTTGTCTTTCTCTGTCTGACTTACTTCACTTAGTATGATAATCTCTAGGTCTATTTGTGTTGCTGCAAATGGTATTATTTCATTTTTTTATGACTAATTCTTTTTTATGACTAACATTGTATATATGTTCCACATCTTCTTTATCCATTCATCTGTTTATGGACATTAAGGTTGCTTCCATGTTCTGGCTATTGTAACTATTTTTAAATTTAAATTTTTTTGTGTTTTAATTGTTGAATCGTTATAGGTCTTTATATATTCTGTATGCTAGATCAGGTATATGATTTGCAAATATTTTCTCCCATTTTGTGAGTTTTTTTACTTTTGTGATAGTGTCCTTTGAAGCAAAAAAGTTTTGAATTTTTGTGAAGCCCAATTTATTTATTTAATATATTTGGTAGCTTGAGATTTAGGTGTCTAAGAAAGCTTTGCCTAGTTCAAGGTCACTAAAATTTGTGCTGTGGATTTCTTCTAGGAATTTTATAGTTTTAGCTCTTACATTTAGGTCTTTGATACATTTGGAGTTAAGTTTTATATATGATATGAGGCTGTCATCCATATTCATATTGTATTTGTAAATATGCAGTTGCTCCAGCACCATTTGTTGAAAAGATTGATCTTTCTTCATTGAACCCCCTTGGCATCCTTGTCAAAAAGCAATTGACCATAAATGCATAGGTATATTTATTTATTTATGTGTTTATTTATTTATTTATCTTAGTTCTATTCCATTGATATATATGTTAGCACCACACTGTCTTGATTACTATAGCTTTGTAACAAGGTTCTTTTCCTCATGTTCTGGATTTTTTTTTTTTCTTAGATTCTTTTCCCATATAGGCCATTACAGAGTATTGAGTAGAGTTCCCTGTGCTGTACAGCAGGTTCTTATTAGTTATCTATTTTATATATAGTAAATAGTATGTATATGTCAGTCCCAATCACCCAGTTTATCCCTGCCCTCTTATCCCCTCGTAACCATAAGCTTGTTTTCTACATCCATGACTCTACTTCTATTTTGTAAATAAGTTAATTTGCACCCTTGTTTTTAGATAATACATATAAGCAATATCATATGATATTTGTCTTTCTGTGTCTGGCTTACTTCACTCACTATGACTATCTCTAGGTCCATCCATGTGGCTGCAAATGGTATTATTTTGTTCTTTTTTATGGCTGAGTAATATTCCATTGTATATATGTGCCATATCTTCTCTATCCATTCTTCTGTTGATGGACATTTAGGATGCTTCCATGTCCTGGCTATTATAATAGTGCTTCAATGAACATTGGGGTGCATGTATCTTTTTGAATTATGGTTTCCTCCAGGTATATGCCCAGGAGTTGGATTGCTGGGTCACATGGTAGTTCTATTTTTAGTTTTTTAAGGAACCTCCATCCTGTTCTCCATAGTGGCTGTATCAATTTACATTCCCACCAACAGTGTAGGAGGGTTCCCTTTTCTCCACACCCTCTTCAGCATTTATAGTTTGTAGATTTTTTGATGATGGCCATTCTGACTGGTGTGAGGTGATACCTCATCGTAGTTTTGATTTGCATTTCTCTAATTCGTTGTAATAAGTCTTTAAACTGGGAAGTATGAATCCTCCGATTACATTCATATATTTTGATTTTTTTTAAGCTATTCTGAGTCCCTCGCATTTGCACCTGAATTTTAGGATCAGCTTGTCAATTTCTGAAAAATAAGCTGTAATAATTTTGATAGGAATTGAACTAAATCTACAGATCAATTTGGGGAATACTGTCATGTTAACAATATTAAGTCTTTCAACCCATAAACATGAGATGTCTTTCTGTTTATTTAGGTCTTCTTTAATTTATTTCAACAATGTTTTATAGTTTTTGTGTATAAGTCCTACACTTATTTTGTTACCATTTTTCCTAAGTATTCTGTTCTCTTTGATGCTATTTTCAATGATGTTATTTTATTAGCTTTATTTTCAGATAGTTCATTACTAGTGTATAGAAATACAACTAACTTTTATATTGATTTTGTATCCTGTATTCTTGCTGAACTCCTTTATTAGCTCTAACAGTTGTGTGTGTGTGTGTGTGTGCATGCATGTGTGGATTTTCTGTGTACCTAATCATGTCATCTCCAAATCAAGATAGTTTTAATTCTTTTTCATTCTGGATGTCTTTTATTTCATTTTCTTGACAATTTCTCTGGCTAGAACCTTTAGCACAATGATGAATAGGGGTGGCAAGATGGTACATGCTTTTCTCTTTCCTGAACTCAGGGGAGAGCTTTCAGTATTTTACCATTAAGCATGATGTTAGAGGGCCTGAATTTTTATGTTGTATTTGGCCCTACATATTATGTAGCTGGTCCTGCCTCATAAAGAAGAGCACAGTTGGGTTGAGGATTAAAGGATAAGTAGGAGCTCCCCAGCAGGTTAGGAGGAGGAGAGAGAACAATATGTGCAGTATTAGATTCTGGATCTCAAAGTGATTCAGTGGCTGGTTTGTTAAGGTCAAGTGAGACTGGAGAAAATGGAGATTGGAGGGGCAGGTAGACTGAACCACTGTAGGCTTGCTGACTTTATTAAAGAGCTTTAGTTTTACTTTGTGATTTTTTGCGTGGGACACTATCATATCTGATACACAATAGCAAAGAATGGAATAAAGGGAAATGAAGCTAGAAATTGAGGCAAGGAGGACAAATCATGGATTACTGCAGTATTTGAGACAGTGAATCTAAACCTTGCCAGCTTTACCTTGGAACAGCTATATTCTTGGTTTTGAAGACTTTAGCTTCCTTATTTTATTATTTTTTTAATGAAAAAAAACTTTAGTTATAAAAACATGTAATTGTATCAGGAATTCTAGAATGTCCTGCATTTGCGTCTTACTCACCACCCTTATTCACATTAGGCATTTCCCAACGCATTAACAAAATCAAAACATATTCTTTTTCTCACTTCCTTTTTCCTTTCTACTCACCTCCCTTCCTTCCTTTTTCTTTACATTAATCAGTTAATTAAATAATTCCTCAAAGTTTATTTAGGACCTAAGAGGCTAAACTAGATCTGTAACACATTCCTTGCCCCTGAAGAGCCTGTAGATCTATGAGTGGCTGAAATGAAGCAAGGCAACCATATTTCAAGCAGAGTGTGATGCATCATTGTTATCCTTCAGTCACACATGTTCACCTACCACAGCTCTGTCACTGTGGCCTTTGTTAAGAAAAGTTTATAGCCTCTGATATATACATGATAGTGTTTAATAAGTACCGCTTTGTTGTGTTAGTTCAGGTTGGAATGACTGAAAGGACTAGAGTTAGAATTAGTGACTAAGTTTACAGAAGCAGTAAAAAGAACCAAAGAACCAAACCAACTAGATCCTTAAATATCAGATGAACTGGAGCTGCTGCTTGATTGCATATAGCTATAGATTCCTAGTCAATTCACAGATCTGGAAAGTGATGGGTCGTTTCAGAGAGCACACCTCTATCCTCCAAATTACATAACACTAAATCCATGTCATTAAATAAATGATTCTAACCCCTTTTTTTCCCTTGCCTTTATAGGATTTCAAAGTTCAGTACACATTCAAATTATTTAATTTTGATATCCCTTTTATGATCAAATGTCCTACTTTTGAAATGGAAAGCTCAGTTGGCCATGTTCCCTGTTAAGTTTAAGAAGATTTTATCGTTTAAATAAATTAAACCTTCTAGCATGGGCTCCCCAGAACCTAATGAAGCAAGGAGAAGAAAAGCTTAAATGAAATAAACCTCTTTGCTGATAGAAAGAGTACAGACTGTTGTGCATTCTACCAGTAAATGTGTGGCTAGGATCATAGCCTGATTCATGATTTTTCTTTTTTAATTTTGTCCTTAATTTTTTGGTGTTCATTAGCAATTTGATTTGCCATTGGGCAAAAGACACAGAATACATCAAGTGCAGAAGGTTCTAGGTTATTAACACTGAGAAAAAAAACAAATGTTGCATTTTTTAAAAGCTAATTTGATTATCAAACACCATGTTGATAATCATGGATATACATTTTTTTTACATGACTTAATTCATGTAAGTTGATCTCCTATGAACTTCACTCAGATCCTTTAACATTTTCTAAAATAATGTTTTGGGGGATTTTGTTTTTTAATCTTTGCCTTCTAGGGAATAATCATCATCATTTCCATGTTATCATTAAGCAGAATTCATCTATATAGCTTATGTATTGAATTATTGAATTAACAGGAAAATTTTTACTTTCTGTGTGACACATTACCAATGTAAGAATCAACTGGATTATGAAAACTCATTGTTTGAAGATTCTTTCAATTGCCAAAAAGTAGAGTAGCATGCAGGTTTTTAAACTAAACTATACACTGTTTTGGAAGGTTTAACTAAATAAAATTTATCAATCTTTCTATTCCTTATTAATTTGAACCATTTTATTTTACATGATTAAAAAGTTAAAGGTAAAAAGCACTTCTTTCAAAGGAAAGATTCAGCATGAGCTCAGATAATTTGAGAATGTTCACACTTGTAATAGTAATGTAGGATAATTTCCATCCTATTTTTTTATGATGAAATGTAGTCTCCTTAGTAATAAAAATAGATTGTTATTCAAACTTGGAGTTTAGGGTCATAAAGTGATCTTCAAAACTATAAGGACTTATAGGGATGGCTTATTATATTTAAAAGTTTTGAAATACAGTGAGTTTTGTTTTCTTATTTGTTATATAATAAATTTTTTATGACTTAAGATACAACAAAAAGCTATCATGCTTTACATGTAAGACATAGATCAACTGCTTGTGACACCTCAGTAGATTATTAGTCTTTAAACCCTGTAAATATAATAAAATCAACCCTGTTTTTTTGTTTTTAATTTCAGGGCCTATATTCTCTTACCTTGCATTAGGAAAGTTTTGCTTTGTCATCAACTAGAAAATAAGTTCTTAATGGATGTCATTCTATTCTTACAATTGAAGGATTCTGATTCAAATTCTTTAAAGATTGGTTTGTGGGTCAAAGATTTGAACCTGATTCTACTCAGCAAGAATTTGTCAACTCTCTACTTGTTTAACAAGCACAGAGCTTCAATTGTTTGTTCAATTCGCCACTTTGAGGGATGGTTCATCATGGCAAATGCTCTATGAAGGGTTACCTGTTGGATGTTAAACTACTATATCACTCCCTACTTCACCCACTCACCTATCCAGGTTTTCACAGAGTCCAGAAGGTGGTGTCAAAGTTATTTTGAGGAGCTGCAGTAGAGTATAATGGTTAAGACTATTTGGAATCTGACTCCTTGGATTTGTATCCTGGCCACTTACTAGCTGTGTGACCTAATGCAAACCATTTAAACTCTGTGCCTCAGTTTGCTCTTCCGTAGCAGAATAATAGGACCTATCTCATAGAGTAGTTATGACAGTTAAATGAGATAATATGTTTGTGACCTCTTTGTTATATGCAAATTTTTATAAGTATTTTTCAATAAGCCATAATTTCTGTTCTGCAGTCAAAAGAAATAAAATAAATTTAGTCTCATTCAGTAAACTCCATTCAAACCAATAGTTTTTTTAGAGTGACCTCTGGCTTAAAAGCCTGGTTATTGTAAATAGTTTATCAAATCCAGGTGTGAACTCTTAGGATTCTGTCTTCCATATACAAAACCTCGTTCCTTCTCATTTAATTTTACATTTTCTTGGTGGCAAAATATGCCAACCCAGTTCTGTTTCATTTGTCCCTTGATGCAGACTGGCAGCCTGGCCCTGTGACAGAAATTTTTTTTTTTCTTTGTTCTCAGTAGTTTGGCATTAGGAGTCTTTGTTCTCCACTTAATAGTAGCAGTGCAAATGCCTTTGTTGGTTCTTGGTGGGGTGGGGCCGGCTGGTGGTAAGGGAAACTGGACAAAGAAGGCTTTTCCTTCTGATATTTTACATGGGTACATTATACCCTTAAATCACAAAGCATCCCAAACTTGGTAAGCATACTGTAATTATAAGCAATTATTAGCCATTGTATTGAAAATTTAAAACATAAAGCTGTGGCCTAAGATGTCCACAGATTCTCAGTCTCCAGGAACCCCAAATCTTTCATAAACTGTGAACTTCACATGGCAGTATCAGTATGTCCCATTCAGATAAATAATGCATGATTTCTTAGCATGTGTCCTAAATATTGCATGGATGTCCTGCATTTTATCTGACACCCCTATGTGCCCTCCTCCACTGTTCATTTGAAATAGATGCTTTTTTCCCCAAACACGAAGGGTAATCTCAGTTACCACACTGCACTAAGGCTATGTCTTTCCAAGGTTAAGTAACTACCTTTAAAAAGGCAAACAAGGTCAGAGCGGAGTGGGAAGGAGGATGTCATGTCAGTTGATGGAATCAAAGTAAATCCCTTTTCAGTGAACGGGGATGATATAGGAATAGAGTATCTGTGTTTCCATGTTTTGATTTGTCCTGTCCAAAGAGTGTTAATATCTTGAAGGTTTAGCACAAGCCCTGTTTACTCAGGAAGCATAAGAAACATGTCAACCCTTTGAAAGACTTCTAATTAAACTCCTAGAACTTTGATGTCAGACTTAGAGATTAGTATTACATTTTTAAAAAATACCCAATTTCATGTGCCAGTAGAGAAGGAAAAGTATGCTGGTGTTAATAGACAGTTATTGAACTTAGAGAATATTTATTTTAAAATACAAATTATTGCCACTTGATAAGCTATATTTCGTGTATCAATCTTAATTTAGAAAATGTGCTTTTAGATGGAGGATTGCTTCTCCTTGACTTTTGTGTTTACAGTGATCATCACTAGTATTGGTTTCTAGTATAAGGTCAATGACTATATGTTATTCCTGGAAGCTGCTGAATCTCCAAGAGGTGATGAAAATGTTTTCAAACAGGAAGTATTTTACGAGAGTTCAAGGGAGACAACCAGCATATTTTGAATGTCTATTATGTGCTGGAGACTATGTGCTTCACATGTATTTCTAATCTAACCAACAGCTTAATGAGAGAGGGTGATGGAGGTAAGTAATTTTGCTAGTGTCATAAAATTGTCTGATTCTGAAAGCACATTAATATAACTCCCTTGTGAATATTCCTTATAACCCTCACCTGCAGTTATTTTGTTCTTTAGATGACTGAGCAAAAATCTCACGCTTACCAAATTCACTTCTAACTCTGATAATATAAGTGGTAATAATTTCTTACCTAGCCTTTTAAATTTCTCTTGATGGAGTTGTAACTTTTCCCAGTATTATTTTCAAAATATACTTTTAATAAAATTTATGCTTACTTATTTGTGAATAGTCATCTAATGCTACATGTACTATGTATTTAATGTTATATTTGAATTTTAAAGAATATTGGAATTTGAAGAGTCCAACCTCCTCCTCAGTGAAAGTATTACACAGACAACATTCGTATTTCTGTTTGGCTATTTCAGTGGTGTGAGTTTCATGAATTTTCAAGGCAGTTTATTCAATTAATAGGTAGTAGTTGGAAATGAAATTTGTATACTGACTTGGTATTTACCTTCCAGAAACTTCTAAGTATAAATCCTTGTTCTGCCCTCTGGAGCCGCATAACTAAATTTAATCCCTCCTCCCAACCAACCCAGGTGCTATGTTGGTAAACTGTTTAACTTTTCAGTAGTTTTATAGCCTAGAACTCTTACCGTTTGGCCTCTAAACAGTGGATGGCATTAAAAATGGCTTTGGATCATATCTATATGATTCAAAAGAAAACCTTACAAAAAATAGTGATGTACTGCAAGGAAAATTAAGAGATAAATGTTTTCTTACACATAAAAGTATACACACATGTATATATATACTAACATAAATGTTTACATTTATATATTTATATATTTTCTGTGAAATGGGAACATGAACATGAAAGCAAATAGCTCTGTTCAGTTGTCTCTTTACTATACTCCCTCTCTGATATGCAAGGAAGTGGAACTGAGTAAGCTAAGCAAGCTTCATCAGTGTTTCTACGTTGAATTTTAAGTGTATTGCATCTGTTAACTGGCATTGAAATATTTTTCCCTTTAGAAATCATCTTACCCTATCTTCAAGGGTTTTCTTTATAAAACAAAGTACAACTGGTATCTCATCACACAAGTATAAAGTCATATGTTTTTATTTATTTATTTTCAATAAGATAATTTTATTGTTTTTATTATTTTTTTAACATCTTCATTGGAGTATAATTGCTTTACAATGGTGTGTTAGTTTCTGCTGTATAACAAAGTGAATCAGCTATACATATACATATATCCCCATATCTCCTCCCTCTTGCGTCTCCCTCCCACCCTCCCTATCCCACACCTCTAGGTGGTCACAAAGCACCGAGCTGATCTCCCTGTGCTACGCAGCTTCTTCCCACTAGCTATCTATTTTACATTTGGTAGTGTATCTATGTCCATGCCACTCTCTCACTTCATCCCAGGTTACCCTTCCCCCTCCCTGTGTCCTCAAGTCCATTCTCTACGTCTGCATCTTTATTCCTGTCCTGCCCGAAGGTTCTTCAGAACCTTTTTTGTTTTTTTTTAGTTTCCATATATATGTGTTAGCATACGGTATTTGTTTTTCTCTTTCTGACTTAAGTCACTCTGTATGACAGACTCTAGGTCCATCGACCTCATTACAAATTACTCAGTTTTGTTTCTTTTTATGGCTGAATAATATTCCATTCTATATATGTACCACATCTTCTTTATCCATTCATCTTTCAGTGGACACTTAGGTAGCTTCCATGTCCTGGCTGTTCTAAATAGTGCTGCAATGAACACTATGGTACATGACTCTTTTTGCATTATGGTTTTCTCAGGGTATATGTCCAGTAGTGGATTGCTGGGTCATATGGTAGTTCTAATTTTAGTTTTTTAAGGAACCTCCATACTGTTCTCCATAGTGGCTGTATCAATTTACATTCCCACCAACAGTGCAGGAGGGTTCCCTTTTCTCCACACCCTCTCCAGCATTTATTGTTTGTAGATTTTTTGATGATGGCCATTCTGACTGGTGTGAGGTGATACCTCATTGTAGTTTTGACGTGCATTTCTCTAATGATTAGTGATGTTGAGCATTCTTTCATGTATTTGTTGGCAATCTATATCTCTTCTTTGGAGAAATGTCTATTTAGGTCTTCTGCCCATTTTTGGATTGGTTTGTTTGTTTTTTTTGATATTGAGCTGCATGAGCTGCTTGTATATCATGGAGATTAATCCTTTGTCCGTTGCTTCATTTGCAAATATTTTCTCTGATTCTGAGGGTTGTCTTTTCGTCTTATTGATGCTTTCCTTTGCTGTGCAAAAGCTTTTAAGTTTCATTAGGTCCCACTTGTTTATTTTTGTTTTTATTTCCATTTCTCTAGGAGGGGTATCAAAAAGGATCTTGCTGTGATTTATGTCGTCGAGTGTTCTTCCTCTGTTTTCCTCTACGAGTTTTATAGTATCTGGCCTTACATTTAGATCTTTAATCCATTTTGAGTTTATTTTTGTGTATGGTGTTAGGGAGTGTTCTAATTTCATTCTTTTACATGTAGCTGTCCAGTTTTCCCAGCACCACTTACTGAAGAGACTGTCTTTTCTCCACTGTACGTTCTTGCCTCTTTTATTAAAAATAAGGTGACCATATGTGCGTGGATTTATCTCTGGGCTTTCTATCCTGTTCCATTGATCTATATTTCTGTTTTTGTGCCAGTACCATACTGTCTTGATTACTGTAGCTTTGTAGTATAGTATGAAGTCAGGAAGCCTGATTCCTCCAACTCTGTTTTTCGTTCTCAAGTCTGCTTTGGCTATTCGGGGTCTTCTGTGTTTCCATACAAATTGTGAGTTTTTTTGTTCTAGTTCTGTGAAAAATGCTATTGGTAGTTTGATAGGGATTGCATTGAATCTGTAGATTGCTTTGGGTAGTAGTGTCATTTTCACAATGTTGATTCTTCCAATCCAAGAACATGGTATATCTCTCCATCTGTTTGTATCATCTTTGACTTCTTTCATCAGTGTCTTATAGTTTTCTGAGTACAGGTCTTTTGCTACCTTAGGTAGGTTTATTCCTAGGTATTTTATTCTTTTTGTTGCAGTGGTAAATGAGAATGCTTCCTTAATTTCTCTTTCAGATTTCTCATCATTAGTGTATAGAAATGCAAGAGATTTCTGTACATTAATTTTGTATCCTGCTACTTTACCAAATTCATTGATTAGCTCTAGTAGTTTTCTGGTAGCATCTTAAGGATTCTCTATGTATAGTATCATGTCATCTGCAAACAGTGACAGCTTTACTTCTTCTTTTCCTATTTGGATTCCTTTTATTTCTTTTTCTTCTCTGATTGCTGTGCCTAAAACTTCCAAAACTATGTTGAATAATAGTGGTGAGAGTGGGCAACCTAGTCTTGTCCCTAATCTTGCTGGAAGTGGTTTCAGTTTTTCACTATTGAGAATGCTGTTGACTGTGGGTTTGTCATATATGGCCTTTATTATGTTGAGGTAAGTTCCTTCTATGCCTACTGTTTTTATAATCATGTTTTTTATCTCTCTCCCCCTCCACAGATCATTTTCCGCAAAATCAGTGATGTGAAGAAAGAAGAGGAGGAGCGCCTCAGGCAAAAGAATGAGGTCACCCTCAGCATACCCGTGGACCACCCGGTAAGAAAGCTCTTCCAGAAGTTCAAGCAGCAGAAGGAGCTGCGGAATCAGGGATCAACGCAGAGTGACCCTGAGCGGAACCAGCTGCAGGTAGAAAGCCGCTCCTTACAGAACGGAGCCTCCATCACTGGCACCAGTGTGGTCACCGTGTCACAGATTACGCCCATTCAGACATCTCTGGCCTATGTGAAAGCCAGCGAGTCCCTCAAACAAAACAACCGTGATGCCATGGAACTCAAGCCCAGTGGTGGTGCTGACCCCAAATGTCTCAAAGTCAACAGCCCCATAAGAATGAAGAATGGAAATGGGAAAGGGTGGCTGCGACTCAAGAATAATATGGGAGCCCATGAGGAGAAGAAGGAAGACTGGAATAATGTCACTAAAGCTGAGTCAATGGGGCTACTCTCCGAGGACCCCAAGGGCAGTGATTCAGAGAACAGCGTCACCAAAAATCCACTAAGAAAAACAGATTCTTGTGACAGTGGGATTACAAAAAGTGACCTTCTTTTGGATAAGGCTGGGGAGGCGCGAAGTCCTCTAGAGCATAGCCCCATCCAGGCTGATGCCAAGCACCCCTTTTATCCCATCCCTGAGCAGGCCTTACAGACCACACTGCAGGAAGTCAAACACGAACTCAAAGAGGACATTCAGCTGCTAAGCTGCAGAATGACTGCCCTGGAGAAGCAGGTGGCAGAAATTTTAAAAATACTTTCAGAAAAAAGTGTGCCCCCGACCTCTTCTCCCAAATCCCAGATGCCGCTCCAAGTACCTCCCCAAATACCATGTCAGGATATTTTTAGTGTTTCAAGGCCTGAGTCACCTGAATCTGACAAAGATGAAATCCACTTTTAATATATATATATATATATACACACATATATATTTGTTAATATAGTAAAAACAGTATATACGTCTATATACGTATGTGTGTATATACAGTATATACATATATTTTCACTTGCTTTCAATATGATGAACACAATATGGATTTTGATATGTAAATATTGCATGTCCAGCTGGATTCTGGCCTGCCAAAGAAGATAATTATTAAAAACATATATATCGCTTGTATATTATGCAGTTGACTGCATGTACACTTTACATTTATTTATAATCTCTATACTTTTAAAAGGTATGATTTTTGTTAACCAAGGCAATGTAATAGTTAAAGAATCAGGGTCCAACCTGCCAATGTTGCCATGACAAATTTGATCTCAGGCCGACTGTATTGAGCTGTCATTTCCTCACTCTTCTGTTAAGTTAAAATTATAAATTAATGCCAGGGAAGCATTCAACATTTTAAAATGTTAGTGCCATTTTGTGATCCCTTTCCATAGGATATTTTTCTGTAACTTAGTGTTAGGTTATTTTCCCCAATAGGCAGTGTTTTGCTCCATTTAAATGACTGTTTTGTTGCCTCAGTCAGATAGCTGTGTGGGATGCTGAGAACTTATTGCTATGGGGTTTGTGCATGAATTGCATTTTTGCTCAACTATACCTCTCCTTTTTTAACATTATACTTAGATAGTAATCATAAACTCTTATGTAAGGATATCCCTACTCCCTCTGTCTTAAATAACAGCCACCATCTTATAAGCTGATTTTTATCAACCCCATAAATATGAAACTATTAATATAGTGTATATTATAGAAATACTGCATCACAGGGTAAAAGGGCCTTTTAACAACTCATGTTAGAGATGGTGATTTTCCAAAGGTGATGAATGTTCTAACTTTGTTTTTTTAAAACTTGTTCAAGGGTGAAGTTAAAGGCTCTTAGCAAAGAAACAAGTAAACAAAATACATTTAAGTAATCATATCAAAAATTAAACTAGAATGATATAAAATAAAAAAGAATATAAATAGACAAGTTTCTGTAGCTTATTTGTGACTTAGAAAGAATGAAACATGGGTACAGAATTGTTCACACCTGATTCTTAACTGCTTATAGAGGTAATACATGAAATGTGGTTAGAAAACAAAGAAAACTAAATAGTAGACGTTAAGTTGCTCAACTCAGACAACTGCTTTTCTATAATTTTATTCTGGTTACAATTTTCTAAAGCTTTTTTTGCACACAGTTCTACTGCTGGACTTCTGCTGAGTTGATACAATAGACTACCACAGCTCGGACAGATCCGCTCATGAAAGGGCGGTACTAAAGACTGAATTTCAGAGTCTTTTGGGCCACAAATTCTCTTCTTAGAAAGTGCCTATTATCAACCAAAAAAAAAAAAGTAACAAAAGGCTGTGTATAGCTAGACTCTTAAATGCTGTATATTGAGAATAAAATGCACACTCATTTGTGAGAACCTAGAAAACTTTATTTCTTTTGACTAAAGTTTATAAAGTTGATCAGAGAGGCATACTTTTAAATTGGTGCATGCATGACAGTTAACAGCAGGAGCAGGGTAGTTAATGTTTGCATCAAGTTGAAAATATATAGCAGTAATTTGTATATTATTACATATATGACCATCTGTACATATATGTTAGCATACACAAGATGATAGCAAAATCAAAGGAGATATTTTGATGTGTTGTAGCCATTCTTATGAGCTTTTTAAACTATCTCTGAGGATCCCCAAACAAAAACAACAGAACTGAAAAACAAGTTACGACCATCAGACTGGAGAAGTGAAAAACAAAGTAATTTATAAAAGCAGTTGATATTTTAGAACTTGTATTAGAGGTTCTTCACATGCCCACAAGATGTGCCTCTTTAATCCAGGAGTCTCAGAACAGATGTTATGTGCATGGGTTCCATTTTCCTTTCTTTGTGCCCATAGCTTCCATTTCTCAAAATGGAAGTTTTCAGGGGAACACATCTCCATGCTATGCTACAATATCTACCTACCATAGGCACAAGACAGTGAGGTAACCATGGTGTAAGAAATCAACATTGAAATTGAGACTCTGTTGCTTTTATGATGAGGATGGTACCTTCTTCTTGACTTCAGATATTTATTGAATTTCAGGGTATTTTCTATTTAACCATGTATGAGACAAGCTTGGCTAAGCTTTCAAAGTGCGTGGTAAAAATAATCTGAGTACAGAAATGGTTAGTTTAGCTTTAGCCATGTGCTTCAGAAATAACAGTTGGTGTAAAGGTATGAGTGACTGTGAAACAGCAGGGCGGTTTGTAGTTGTGATCCATGCCTTTGCTTATTAGTGTTGCTAATATCTGCTGTGCTCTGACATTGACTCAGAGCTTCATCTAATTGACCTACAATATTGATGTTCATATATAGAGGAAACTACTTTAGAACTACTTCAGGTTGTCACAAAAAAGGGAAGAGTATCGGTTGCTTATTTGTGGTGCAGTTATCACAGTATTCTTTTCCAGCCACCTCTGTTCCTGTGTGCATGATATGATGAAGTGCTGAATGCACTCTACTGTTTTCAGCAGGAATGCATGTGTTCAGCAAACATTGTATATAGAGTAATCTTTTAGGTTTCTAGATTCCACAACTCTTTCCAGTCAAACTTACTCAGATTTGAATGAGGGGTGAGCACTTGCTTTAATACGTGCAATAATGATACAATCATGTTCTGTGTTGCCTCAACCAGCACAGAGACAGTAGATTCTCTTTTGGGGGACCAGATGACTGCATGTTTTATTCTTGTACTGTATAGATGCTCTCAGTGCATCCAGAGTAAAATTTTGTATTATTATCTTTCTGAACAATGGAATAAGAGGAGTAAATAGATATGTGTTTAAAATTTGAACATTTTCCAAGGCAACTTATACACCTTCAATATTTTTCTATGATAATGTATAAGATCAGATGCTGTACCCTGGACAGGTGGTTGTAATGTACTGTGATAACAGAAGTCAAACAAAAACGGAAATGTGAGCTGCATATCATAACGACAAGTTTTATCAGTCTGTATTAGGATATTATTGCACTAAATGTGATCTAGTAAATAGAGGAGCTTATGATAAAAGGCAAATAGGAACATGAAAGGCAGATGACAATGCCAAAGCTGCTCGTGTCCCACATTGACATAAATAGTCCTTAGAATGGTCCAGGCATAGACGTTGAATAGAGACATATACTTCATTGTTAAAATGGAAAATTTTTATTATGACACTGGTTTCATCTTACATTAAGTATAGAAGTATGAGTGTCCTAAGTATTCAGTTAAAAAAATTATGTAGATCAGAACAAGAGAATTAGAAAATTTGGGATTTTAACTTGCTCCTAAGAACAAATATATACTCCAGGACTACCCAGCACTTTAAGAATATTAATTATGACCACTAATTAAACTGCATTTTGAAAGTTAATCTTATTGGAGCCCAAATGAAAACCAGAGCTTCCATCCTTAAATTTAAGGAGATTTGGTTCACCTGTGAGATCTGACCCATTTGCTGTTCTATTTTAAATAACTAAATTCTTTTAGAAACCTTTTTTAAAAAAAATTAGTCTTCAGAACAGTGACTGTTTTTGAAGTGTGCAGTGGCTGATACTAGTGAAATTATTTGTCATATCCCTAATAAATTCCACTCTCTTTTAAGATATCTATCTCTTCCAAAATTTTATGTAGGTAATAAGAAAATTTGTCTAGAATGTACATATCATACATGGGTAACTTTAAAATAAGAATATTTGTAATCACGTGAATGTTGTATCTCATACTTTGTTATGATAAGTGTATTTCTCTTGTGGTCTAGACGGAAAGGGAGAGAAGAAAGAACAACTTTTTGGAAAACTAGAATTCAAGCCTAGGATGAATATCTGAGCTCTGTCTTGGATTCTGCATCTAGCTTTGCCACAATCGCACTGTAACTTTGGGCAAGTTAACTCTTTTTTGGTGTATCTGGGGCTTCAGTTTCCCTACTGATAAATAATACAATGAAGGTAAGAACTGCTCCCTTCTTTCACCAAGATGATATTAGGTCAGTGGAAAATCATCTTCCTCTCAGATGAAAATAACATTAAGACAAATTATTTTTTTTTCATTCACAGCAGACTAGCCAAGATGCACTTTCTAAATATTCTTCTAGGTTTTAGAGAAGACTTCTCTGGTCAGAGGTTGGTGGGGAAAGGCATAAGTAGCTAAATAATTATTGGCCAATGGCATGTAAGTATAAGACTTGAAAATTATCTGGGAGTATAGAGCTACTAATCAAATAAACATGGAAAGAATGAAGAACTTTTAAGAAGGAAGAGAGAAATAAGAGAAAAAGGCATATGTAAATATTATGATTTTTCTTATTCTACCTAATCATACTGCTCAGCAGAAATTCTCAATTTTGTGAGAAAAAGTAAACAACTTGGTGAATATTCAAGGTATAGCTCATCTTCAACTTTAGTATGAAAGTAATCATGACTTTCTCAAGATAATGGCTCCACATAGGTAGATGTTCTTATAACAAAATTTTAACTATGAAAGAATCCTTTCCAATGACTAATCATTTTTTCAGTGTGTATCTTGAACTGGAAGAAAACAGTTTTAAAAAAGGGAAATCATTTGAATTACATTAGAAAACCACTCATGTTGTATCCTAATGAGAGTGTTTTAATTTTAAAAAGTTATAATTTGTAATTAGTAATATTGGTGACTCAAGGAAGCCACTTAATAGCATGTAAAAATTTATTTTCAAAAATGAGATTCATTTTGTTAACAATTGTTTGTTCTGCAAAGACAGTCTTGTAAACTAAGAGATACAGTCAAACCTGCAGTCGCTACATTTGCCATGACCCTTTGAGTAAAGAAAATAACAAGAGCATGTAGAAACAAAGGGGAAATTTTAATGTACTACAAGAGATATTTAGATCTCTTACTGGGTTTTCTAATCTTTCCATCAAATCACAATTTTTTAAATTGTTATTACAAATTAGGAATTAGGCATTATTTTGAAAACAGACACAATTTCTCAAGTTAAAGGAAGACTAGTTATAAATGCCTGAGACTTTCAAGAAGTATTAGAGGAGGTTTAAAGGGATTGGTCATCATTGACCATGACTTTTAACTATGCGTTGTAATCCTTATGAGTTATTTGCTAAGTGGTCAGTAACGTTTATATTTTTATCCGCTGTGATGGACCCTTGGCATTCCAACTCACAGTCATATTACATATGTATTTGCATATGTAAATAAATATTTTCAGTCAGCTTGCTCTCAGTGTAAACTTTGTACTTAACAGCCTAAATGTTGTTAGCAGCTTAGATAATAAAAACTCTTACAGGTGTGGCATGACATTTATTATTATTTAGAGGGTTGATATAGATTAATTTGACATTATAGGAAATATTCTTCTTATCTTGGTCTAGGAAAACATATCAAGAGGTGATACATGTGGGACTACACGATCAGAACAAAAACAGAGTCAGGTTTTAAGTAGGACAGTGGTGCCAGACTGCATGAGTTCACAGGAGTCCAAATCAGGATTTGCATTTTCACGTTTGGAACAGATCTACAAAGAAGAGCATAATGGAGGTCGCAGTTTAGTGCATGAAGAGCTAAGCATGGTCACTGGCAATGCTTATGGGTGCAGTCAGATCAACTTTGGTGAGTTTATATAGAATATTTTTTTTGTCTTCCCTTAGCTTTACTGGTGTACATTGCTTTACATGTATTGACTGCTCTGTGTAAGTATGGGCAGCCTTCTCAATGAGAAGGATTGGCTAAGTCTGGATCTTCCATTAGTCATCAAAAAAAAAAAATATATATATATATATATTACGGCTGGGGAATAGATGAGGGAACTTGTCAGAATAGCATAGCTATTGAGATTCTAACACAGGCAGGCAGACCCTGGAGAGAAAACTTCACTTTATAAAATACTGACATTTGCAAGGGCTATCTAGCCCAACCACAAATTTCAGATATTTCAAGACGTGTACTTTTAAAGTTTCCTGAATTTAAAATAATTTTTAAAAATTTCACTCTATTATATAAGTATAAATTTTTATTTTTCATAATAGGTTAGAATAAATGACAGAGGTTGAAGTCATAACTATTGCAAGCACAAGGTACCCTATCCCAGTAATGAGATCTTCCTTTATTTCTCCCAACAACTTACCAGTAGAGGTAAGTCACCAAAGGTGGTTATAAGTAAGAGGCAAGTTGTGGTCACTGGTATTAACATTTCCTTTTCCAACTGAATTTTAACCCAAAGAGGTAATGCATGATAGTCAAGAAAAGCAAGAAACATTCAGGTTTTTTTCTATAATCTCTCTTAATTTTTAATACTGGGGTTTGGGTGAGACTATGGAAGTATTTTATTTCTAAAATTTATTTTTGACCCACTGAATTTTAAGTAGATTATGCAGATCTTTTAATTTTTTTTTTTAATTGTACCACTGTTGGCTTCTTGGCCAAACTACTATTAAATGCATTATCCAAATGAACTGTTTCAGCTTAGAATAGCAATTTGTATTATTTCCAAATTTAATGAGCCTCTTGTATGTATATTTACTTCAGAGAGTTTAAATAATTTTCTCTAATAAAAAAATGTTAATATTCTTAATGTGATTTATTCTATCCATTGAGATTTTTTTAAGATAATGTCTTGAGATAAGGAGAAAATACAAGGTATTACAGTATACTCTGGGATCCTCAGCCCAAACCATCTTGTTTTCACTTTGATGACAATACAGCAAGAGGTAACCATGGAAAAGACCATTCTACCTTTTTCAGAACAACTGGGGAGGACCCCAGTGACACTGTATAAAGCTTTTATAGTTAGCTCACTTTCATCCCTGGCTTTTACATTATCACTGTGTTACTATTTAAGCATGGTCATGACTTGTGCTACATCTAAATGCATTTGTTCAAAGAACAATTGACCTAAAAGTACAGTTGGGCCAGAATTATAACTGAGGAAAATAAAAAAGAGGGTTAGGTATAGCTGTTACTTTCTCTTAATGTGTTTTCTCTGTGTGATGCTCTTAACTATTTATTTATTTATTTAGAGATAACACATTGTCAACACCATAGTTAAGACTTTAATGAAACGTTAGGAAGCAGTGTCAAAGTTTGTCAAATACTGGAGCTTTAATACATATATAAATGAGTGCTCCCCCATCAACTGAGTTTAGAACTTCTAGTTCTTACCTAGAAGCCCAGGCCCATAAACATTCGGCTGGTTGGGCTCTATCTTCATGGAGTAAAGTCAAGAGGATCTGACCACTCTCTCCTTCATGCATATTTACTAACTGTTGAATGACCAGACCAATCAAGGCCAAAATATCTACATTGATGCCTGAATAAACCAGATTGGGTATTCATAGCAACCGAATTAAGTATTTCACTGCCAAATATTTTATCCGCCTTCTCTGCTAAATCGTCTTTGATGACATGAATTTAACCTCTTCCTTCCATGGTCAGACTCTCTATTGGGAAGTTGGACTTTGTGATTAAAACAACATAAAGATTATTGTAAGTCACAGAGGTGTTGGTGTCATGGATCCCTCATTTGCTCTTCAATTTTTTCCAACCAAAGTATGATGGGAAAGATTCCTGATGAGGCCATGATTGAGCAAACAGGAAGAATAGCTAGCAAACTATGCAAAATCACAATAATGATTCATTTTGAATTTCATGTCAAAGACATTTTGATAGACCTGGGTCTTTAATAATTGTATATTATGTCACAGCCATGCATTGTCAGTTTATACAAAAGCCAAATGTACTTTTATTTAAAATCAAGATTATTTAAAATCTTTCAGATTTAGGAAAATCGTGGCAAGGATAGGTTTTTGATCTGTGCAGCAATGTTTTCATGTTATGATTCTCAGTGTTCTTTTTCAAAGATGGTATAAATGTCTTGTTCACTTCCATCTTATTGGCAGCACTGGTGTCTTCCATTGAGCAGTCATCTTCCTCCTTAGATCCAATTCACAGTTAAAGAGAGATAAAACATGCATTTTATATTAGGAACAATATGATTGTTACCACATTGAAATTGGAAACCAGTTTAGACCCATTTCTACCCTACACATCCACTGTTGTTTATGGGAAAAGCAATGATTCCTAGAAGTGCTTGGTACTCAGACAACACAAAGTAAAATGTGCATATTTATGATATATTAAAAACTATAGATTTCTTTTTATTCTATGCTCTAGTGACATTGTTTACATTAGTTGCAGCATTTTGTATACTATACTGCAAATTCCTGACTATAACACTAATATTACAATGGGAACTTATTTTTGAAAGTTTGTAAATGTTTTTGCCACTGCAACCGTATTGGTGGGAAATTGGGGTATTAAAAATGCCTCTATCTGTAAGGGTTAATTCACTGGAAACAATTGATTTATGTATTGGCCAAGGAAATAATGCAAAAACTTCATGTGATGTTTTTAATACCTTATGCTAAGCAGTACTAGTTTGCTCTTTTCAAAATTTAATTCATGTCTAGAAAATCATTTTTTCTACTTAAACAAAGGTATTGCAATGTGTAATATAGAAATTTTTTATGTACTGTTGACATCACCTGATTGCTGAGAGAATGTGTGAAAATGTTTTTAACTTTGTGACTTTAGGGTCAATTCTGGAATACTTGTGATCAAAATTTGATTGTGTCTGGGAAGTTTGTGGTGATTATCGCTTTACTTAAGATTTGTTCTCAAGACACAATCATTTAAAAAAAATTGAATTGGCAGGTGGAAGTTTCTAACCCAAAAGAATTCTGGGTTTCAGCACAATAAACTGTATTTCATCAGGGAGGATTAACTTTGGGTTTTTTTCCACAATTTATTTAAATGTGAATATTTTTTCATGATACAGAATAAAATGTGCATTTTATGGAACTTGTTTGAATTGAGTCTTTGTTGAAAATTGTTGTTTTGAATTTAGTTTAGTAAATGAAAAGCTCCCCATTACAAACACATGAAGCGCAGTGGGTTCAGAGAAAACAGTCTTTGATATATTAGTTTAAAATGTTATTTTAAACTTCTATAATACTTTTCCTCTGATAAATTGTACTGACAGTATACGTAATAAAATTAGAGTCATATATATGAAGTTGAAATTTTAAACCCCAGCAGTAAGTTTGTTGGAATTAGAAGATATCTCTGTTCCATGAAAGATGGAAAATAAAATCTGGATGGAATTTTGGAGAAAATTTTATTTTTAAATGGGATTTCTCTAATATTTCTTCATTCTATCAATCTATCAAAAATGTTATTATTTTCCTAACATTATAGGTTTATCCCAGTCTGTGAAATTTAGAAGCATAGGGGAAGAATGTACGTGGAACAATAGAGTACTTTCATTTTTTCAAAACATTCATTAATGGTTCTGCCACTAACCCTTGAGTCATTAAAAGGTAAGGGTTGAATATATAATAAAGAAAGGCTGTTATAGGAGAATGCAATTTTTTTTCTAGTTGAAGAAACACAGTTTAAGAGGTGCATTTTTGGACATCACTGAAGAGTTACTGGTATCTATTTTTTTTTGTGCAATGTAACATTTTTGATTGAGAGACAACTAAATAAAGCTTTGTCTTTGCTATGGTTGCATTCGGATGTATTTATAGGGGGTGGAGGTTCTAGAGTCTGCTCTCACTTATACAGGAGCCAAGGATATATGATGATCACACACAACTAAATGAATATCAAAGTAGTGTCATACTTTCTACGCAAAATTCAGTAATTAATGCTTCCTCCACTCTTTCCCCCTTTTTTCCTTCTTTCCTTACACACACACACACTCAGAAATATATTACAATCTCTCCATGTAAGTTTGGTTACCAAATTGAGAAAGTTTGGTTACTTAATTGAGAAAGATACTTATTTTCAAGATGTGATAAACCATATTATGGATTTATAAGAGATTAAGAAGATGATGAGAGAGAAATTTTTGTCCTATGGGATGTTTTCTCCTGAGGGTGTGGTGAAGAACAGAGCATGTATGAACCTTCCAATTCTCAATCTTCTTATGTTAGTATGCTTCTACTCCCAACCAGCAAGGAGGGTTTTGCTTTCTATAAGACTGTTGAAAACAAGTCAGATCCATTTTGCTTATTCTAGGTAAATAAGCATAATGTGCTTTAATTGGATTAAATAAAGATGTGCCCAATGTGAGAAAACCAGAACTGACATTTTACAGCTGGAAGGGACGTTGGAAATGAATCGGCACCACACCTACTTTAAGAAATTAAGAAACCAAGGATTGGAGAGGGTAAGCGATTCTCCAAAGTTATATGTATCGTTATTGCAATTAAATAGGAGCTAGGATTAAAATTCAGTTGTCTTGATTCCAAGTCCAGTGTCTGTTCCACTATATCACATTGCTGTGTGGGTTTTCCACAATGAGCACAAGCACACGTACACACACACACACACACACAAACACATTTCAGCTAATGCTACTAAAATGTTGCTAGTCTCATCTCTGAGTGTTGCTGAAACGACAGTTGTCCGACTGTGCTATTGACTTAAAGCTGTGTGTCCTTAATTTCAATTTTCTTAAATTAAAAAAGGTATCTCAGAAAAGGTGTACTCTCCCTTTGATATTAATCATTATTTAGTATCCTACAATCATGATACTCTCTGTATACCTAAGAGTTTTAGAATCAGAACTTAATAGATCAAGTTTGTTGTATCTGGCTAAGGCTGCAAGTCGCGAAAGAGTTCAAGAAGACACAGAAAGATTGGCTAGTTGCTGACCACCCCAGATTACTGTGTGAGGAGCAGAAACTGGAACTTCTGGGCCTCTAGTCTCCTGTGAGTCCATGGGGGTGCAATAAACACTACTTTCCATCTCACCTGATTCTACTGTTTTCTGGTACTTAAAATTAAGTCTTTAAATGTGTGTGTATGTATATATGTGTGTGGGGGGGGGGAGGATACCTTCCTTAGTTCTTAAAATTCACTGGGACTATTCCAATAAAAAGGGGAAATGTATGTCTGTCATGCTTTATAAATAACAGTGTTCAATATGGTCAGTTGCTGGTGGAGTAGTGCTAGCATCTTGTCACCTGGAATCATTCAACCCAACAACAAACATTGCTTCTGTGTATGATATGATGACCAAACCGACCAAATACAGCTACACCCAAAGTATGGATCTTAGGGTTTGCTGTCTTCCACATCTGTGAATGTCCTATTGTAACAAAAACAGCAAGATTCTGTTGAAATGCTTATGCTAATGACCTTGAGCTATTTAATTTACTGATTGGCAAGAGTGCCAAGAACAATTCCTGGGCTTGGGGAGATGGAAGAATTTCAGCTTTTTCATACCTTCTTTAAATTTCCACGCTCTTCACTCTTAACACCACTCCCCCAAATCTTAACAACTGGGCAAAGAGAGAAGAGAGATTTTCAGAATCCTGGTTCTTTCACTGCTGCCCATGCACACTATCTGCTGTTCCCTGTAGTTTTCCACTGGGCTCTAAGCAGGGGGAGGAGAAGAAACACTCTGCAGGTGACCCTGAGCTGCAGGCTTTGTGACTCCCTGCCTGCCTAAGGAAAAAAAGGAGGACTAAAGCGAGACATCCAACAATCACCATTAAACTCTCTAAACGACAGGGTCTGAGAGGACAGAGGGCAGGGAGGAGAGCTTCCTTTCAGCACATCAGCAACAGATAAAGACACTTCTGTGCTGGTGGGGTTGCCAGGAGCCTTGCTCTTCCTCCTTTCTTTTGCTAGTGGGTACTTTATTCTTTGTGCAGCCTGGTGAGAGTGCTTTGAAAAGTATAATCGGTTATACAAAACTTGAGATTCTTTCTATTTACTATTAATTTTCCCAGTAGTCAACTGTAGATCCTAGAACTTACTGAGGAGCCATAACTATTAGTAACGCACATTGACACCAAGTTTCTAGTGAAGTTTCAGGTTTTTTAACCTTCTTTATAGAGAAAATCAGAAAAGGTAAAAATTTGTTCAGGCATGGCTAGCAGCTAGAGTGATTTTACTTCCCTGTCAACCATAAAGGCAAACACATACCACACACACCCTCTCCTGCCCTACCTCCCAATTCAGGAAATAAAATATATTTTTTAAAAACCTCAACTTATGGGCTATGTAATAGCCCTAATTTAATCTGAAATTCTCAAGAAAGCAGTACCATTTGACATTTCTACTTTCAGTGAAAATATGAGATCTCTGTTACACCAACTGGAAGTTAAATACTGTTTCAGCATTCTTTCTGATTTATGATTCAGAGCTATAAGATAAGTTCCCAAAGTTAATGTTAAAGCAGTAGAGAGGCTCCTAGTTGTTGAGTTAGTTTAGGACTTTCACCCAACTTTATTTATTTATTTAAACTTTTTATTTTATATGGGAGTAGAGTTGATTAACAGTGTTGTGATAGTTTCAGGCATACAGCAAAGTGATTCAGTTATACATTTTCCCATTTAGGTTGTTACATTCACCCAACTTATTTAGATACAAGTGCGGTTGGCAATTTAGAGAGTTTATACTGGACCAAAGTTCAATACCAGCAACTGCATCCTCCTCACTAAGCCTCCTTTCTATGCTCTGACAGGATATCTGTGGCTTATACAGAATTACATCTATTGTGCTTTTGCACCTGTTTTTACTGTTTCACTCAAATTGACTTTGATATAGAACCAAGATTCTCACTATTTCGTATGTTGTATATGGATGGATAGATAGATAAGTAGAATTATCTACCATTTGTCAGATAAAGTCCTAGTTACTTTCATGTATAATGCCCCCAATGACCCCATTAGAGAGTCAAGGCCACAGGCTGTAGGCGACTAAAAGCCTTTTCTAAGCTCACATAACTAGAAAGTATCAGAGAAAGTTTTCAAAGCCAGAGTTCTGACTCCACATCAAGTTTTTATTTGCCTCAAAGTGTCCCTCAGACATGTACTAGATACCTGGTTTACATATAAGCACCTGTAGAAATAAATGTTACTATTATTTGTTGGGGGGGGGGTGCTCTTTCATGGTCCACGGTCCTCACAGAAAATTATCACTGCTCGCAGAACTTCAGGGTTTGGCCTTGTGCTGTTCCTAAGGCAGGACACAATGTACAGTCTCATCATTGTGTGTGGTCTGTCTCTTAGTTTCTCCTTTGCACAGTGATCCGTGTGGAAAAGCCCCACAGGAGTACTGAGATCAGTGCAGAATTCTCCAAGGATGTAGACATGAAGCTTTTTAAAGAAAAAAAATCTTCTTCCTTTATACCTTCCCTCAATGCTTAGAAGTATGCCCTGTGCCCATTGCAGTTACTACAATTAAAAGTCTTGAAAGGGAGGTATCCGCTGCACTGGTGAGATGGGGCTAGAAGATGCTCTTCTCAGCTCCTTGCCTGGGTGGGCAAGTCAGGCTCTAGGGCTAGCAGAAATCCTCGTTTGAGGGCCCCACCGAGGTCCCTGGTCAGAGTGCTGCCCCTGAGGGAGCAGCTGCTTGGGACTACTGCTCGGGAGCTGCAGAATGCCTCTGGAATCTGACATGTTATCACTTTGGGACCGTTGGCCAGCGGCTCCTGACTTGGCCACATGAAGGCTTTCACTGTCCCAGTCTCTCAACTGAAGAGAACCAACACTATTAGCATATCTCTCACCACCATGAAGGCAAGGTATTTCAGTGAAGAGTATCAGGAGGATATATACAAATCCCAGACTGGCATGTGCAAGTTCTGAGGAATGGGGGAATAACCCAATGTATCTGGGGGACCTTTGGAGACAGCTGAGACAGAGCTACACAGGGCAGTGGCTGACACCCAACTCATAGTGCATCTTCTCCAGCTGTGTGGCTGACAGGGTCTTGGTGCTCCGGCTGGCTGTCAGGCCTGAGGCTCTGAGGTGGGAGAGCCGAATTCAGGACATTGGTCCACCAGAGACCTCCCGGCCCCACGAAATACCAGTTGGCGAGAGCTCTCCCAGGTATCTGCATCTCAACGATAAGACCCAGCTCCACTCATCAACCAGCAAGCTTTAGTGCTGGACACCCTATGCTAAACAACTAGCAAGACAGGAACACAACCCCACCCATTAGCAGAGAGGCTGCCTAAAATCATACTAAGTTCACAGACACCCCGAAACACACCACCAGGTGCAGTCCTGCCCAGCAGAAAGACGAGACCCAGCCTCAACCACCAGAACACAGGCACCAGTCCCCTCCACCAGGAAACCTACACAACCCACTGAATGAACCTTACCCACTGGGGGCAAACACCAAAAACAATGGGAACTACGAACCTGCAGCCTGTGAAAAGGAGACCCCAAACATAGTAAGTTAAGCAAAATGAGAAGACAGAGAAATACACAGACGATGAAGGAGCAAGGTAAAAACTTACCAAACCAAAGAAATGAAGAGGAAATAGGTGGCCTACCTGAAAAAGAATTCAGAGCAATGATAGTAAAGCTGATCCAAACTCTTGGAAATAGAATGGAGAAAATACAAGAAACGTTTAACAAGGACTAGAAGAACTAAACAGCAAACAAACAATGATGAGCAACACAATAAATGAAATTAAAAATTCTCTAGAAGGAATCAATAGCAGAATAACTGAGGCAGAAGAATGAATAAGAGACCTGGAAGATAAAATATTGGAAATAACTACCACAGAGCAGAATAAACAAAAAAGAATGAAAAGAATTGAGGACAGTCTAAGAGACCTCTGGGACAACATTAAACACACTAACATTTGAATTATAGTGGTACCAGAAGAAGAAGAGAAATAAAAGGGCCTGAGAAAATATTTGAAGAGATTATAGTTGAAAACTTCCCTAATATGGGAAAGGAAATAATGAATCAAGTCCAGGAAGCACAGAGAGTCCCATACAGGATAAATCCAAGGAGAAACATACCGAGACAAATAGTAATCTAACTATCAAAAATTAAATACAAAGACAAAATATCAAAAGCAGCTAGGGAATAGCAACAAGGGAATCCCCATAAGATTAACAGCTGATTGTTCAGCAGAAACTCTGCAAGCCAGAAGGGAGTGGCAGGACATATTTAAAGTAATGAAGGGGAAAAACCTACAACCAAGATTACTCTACCCAGCAAGGATCTCATTCAGATTCAATGGAGAAATTAAAACCTTTACAGACAAGCAAAAGCTAACAGAATTCAGCATCACCAACCAGCTTTACAACAAATGATAAAGGAACTTCTCTAGGCAGGGAACACAAGAGAAGGAAAAAACCTACAATTACAAACCCAAAACAATTAAGAAAATGGTAATACGAACATACATATTGATAACTACCTTAAATGTAAATGGATTAAATGCTCCAACCAAAAGACACAGACTGGCTGAATAGATACAAGAACAAGACCCATATATACGCTGTCTACAAGAGACCCACTTCAGACCTAGGGACACATACAGACTGAAAGTGAGGGGATGGAAAAAGATATTCCATGCAAATGGAAATCAAAAGAAACCTGGAGTAGCAATTCTCATATCAGACAAAATGGACCTTAAAATAAAGACTATTACAAGACACAAAGAAGGACACTACATAATGATCAAGGGATCAATCCAAGAAGAAGATATAAAATTGTAAACATTTATGCACCCAACATAGGGACAGCTCAATACATAAGGGAAATGATGAAAACCACAATAGGGGAAATCAAGAGTAACACAATCATAGTACGGGACTTTAACACCCCACTTTCACCAATGGACAGATCATCCAAAATGAAAATAAAGAAGGAAACACAAGCTTTAAATGAAACATTAAACATGATGGACTTAACTGATATTTATAGGGCATTCCATCCAAAAACAACATCAAGTTCTCATGGAACATTCTCCAGGATAGATAATATCTTGGATGACAAATCAAGCCTCGGTAAATTTAAGAAAATTGAAATCTTATGACGTATCTTTTCTGACCACAACGTATGAGACTAGATATCAATTACAGAAAAAAACCTGTAAAAAATACAAACACATGGAGGATAAAAAATACACTACTAAATAACCAAGAGATCACTGAAGAAATCAAAGAGGAAACAAAAAAATACCTAGAAACAAAGGACAATGAAAACATGATGACCCAAAACCTATGGGATGCAGCAAAAGCAGTTCTAAGAGGGAAGTTTATAGCAATAAAATCCTACCTCAAGAAACAAGAAAAATCTCTGATAAACAACCTAACCTTACACCTAAAGCAATTAGAGAAATAAGAACAAAAAAACCCCAAAGTTAGCAGAAGGAAAGAAATCATAAAGATCAGATCAGAAATAAATGAAAAAGCAAATGAAGGAAACGATAGCAAAATTCAATAAAACTAAAAGCTGGTTCTTTGAGAAGATAAACAATATTGGTAAGCCATTAGCCAGGAAAAAAAGGAGAAGATTCAAATCAGTAAGTAACAACTGACACTGCAGAAATACAAAGAATAATGAGAGATTACTACAAGCAACTATATGCCAATAAAATGGACAACCTGGAAGAAATGGACAAATTTGTAGAAAAGCACAACCTTCCTAGACTGAACCAGGAAGAAATAGAAAATATAAACAGACCAATCACAAGCACTGAAATTGAAACAGTGATTAAAAATCTTCCAACAAACTAAAGCCCAGGACCAGATGGCTTCACAGGCGAATTCTATCAAACATTTAGAGAAGAGCTAACACCTATCCTTCTCAAACTCTTCCAAAATATAGCAGAGGGAGGAACACTCCCAGACTCATTCTATGAGGCCACTAACACCCTGCTACCAAAACCAGACAAAGATGTCACCAAAAAAGAAAACTACAGGCCAATATCACTGATGAACATAGATGCAAATATTCTCAACAAAATACTAGCAAACAGAATCCAACAGCACATTAAAAGGATCATACACCCTGATCAAGGGGCGTTTATCCCAGGAATGCAAGGATTCTACAATATATGCAAATCAATCAATGTGATAAACCATATTAACAAACTGAAGCAGAAAAACCATATGACCATCGCAATAGATGCAGAAAAAGATTTCAGCAAAACTCAACCCCTTTATGATAAAAACTCTCCCCTTTATGATAAAAACTCTCCAGAAAGTGGGCAACTCACCTCAACATAATAAAGGCCATATATGACAAACCCACAGCCAACATCATTCTCAATGGTGAGAAACTGAAAGCATTTCCACTAAAATCAAGAACAAGACAAGGTTGCTCACTCTCACACTATTATTCAACATAGTTTTGGAAGTTTTACCCACAGCAATCATGGAAGAAAAAGAAATAAAAGGAATCAATATGGGAAAAGAAGAAATAAAGATGTCACTGTTTGCAGATGACATGATACTATACATCAGGAATCCTGAAGGTGCTACCAGAAAACTACTAGAGCTAATCAATGAATTTGGTAAAGTAGCAGGATACAAATTAATGCATAGAAATCTCTTACATTCCTATACACTAATGATGAAAAATCTGAAGGAGAAATTAAGGAAACACTCCAATTTACCACTGCAACAGAAAGAATAAAATACCTAGGAATAAACCCACCTAAGGGGACAAAAGACCTGTATGCCGAAAACTATAAGACAGTGATGAAAGAAATTAAAGATGATATAAACAGATGGAGAGATATACCATGTCCTTGGATTGGGAGAATCAACATTGTGAAAATGACTCTACTACCCAAGGCAATCTACAGATTCCATACAATCCCTGTCAAACAGCCAATGGCATTTTTTACAGAACTAGAATAAAATTTTCACAATTTGTATAGAAACACAAAAGACCCTGAAAAGCCAAAGTAATGTTGAGAAAGAAAAATGGAGCTGGAGGAATCAGGCTCCCTGACTTCAGACTATATTACAAAGCTACATTAATCAAGACAGTATGGTACTGGCACAAAAACAGAAATATAGATCAATGGAACAGGATAGAAAGCCCAGAGATAAACCCACATACATATGGGCAACTTATCTTTGATAAAGGAGGCAAGGATATACAATGGAGGAAGAACAGCATATTCAATAATTGGTGCTGGGAAAACTGGACAGCTACAGGTAGAAGAATAAAATTAGAACACTTCCTAACAGCATACACAAAAATAAGCTCAAAATGGTTTAAAGACCTAAATGTAAGGCCAGACACTATAAAACTCTTAGAGGAGGGCTTCCCTGGTTGCACAGGGGTTGAGAGTCCGCCGCCTATGCAGGGGACACGGGTTCGTGTCCCAGTCCGGGAAGATACCACATGCCGTGGAGCGGCTGGGCCCGTGAGCCATGGCTGCTGAGCCTGCATGTCCAGAGCCTGTGCTCTGCAAAGGGAGAGGCCACAACAGTGAGAGGCCTGTGTACCGCAAAAAAACAAACAAAAAAAAAAAACAAAAAACTCTTAGAGGAAAACATAGGCAGAACACTCTATGACATAAATCACAGCAAGATCCTTTTTGACCCACATCCTAGAGAAATGGAAATAAAAACAAAAATAAACAAATAGGACCTAATAAAACTTTAGCACAGCAAAGGAAACCATAAACAAGACCAAAAGACAACCCTTAGAATGGGAGAAAATATTTGCAAATGAAGCAACTGACAAAGGATTAATCTCCAAAATATACAAGCAGCTCAATATCAAAAAAACAAACAACCCAATCCAAAAATGGGCAGAAGACCTAAATAGACATTTCTCCAAAGAAGATCTACAGATTGCCGATAAACACATGAAAGAATGCTCAACATCACTAATCATTGGAGAAATGCAAATCAAAACTACAATGAGGTATCACGTCACACCAGTCAGAATGGCTATCATCAAAAAAATCTACAAACAATAAATACTGGAGAGGGTGTGGAGAAAAGGGAACCCTCTTGCACTGTTGGTGGGAATGTAAGTTGATACAGCCACTATGGAGAACAGTATGGAGGTTCCTTAAAAATCTACAAATAGAACTACCATCTGACCCAGCAATCCCACTACTGGGTATATACCCTGAGAAAACCATAATTCAAAAAGAGTCATGTACCACAATATTCAATGCAGCACTAGTTACAATAGTCAGGACATGGAAGCAACCTAAGTGTCCATCGACCGATGAATGGATAAAGAAGATGTGGCACATATATAAAATGGAATATTACCCAGCCATAAAAAGAAATGAAATTGAGTTATTTGTAGTGAGATGGATGGACCTAGAGTCTGTCCTACAGAGTGAAGTAAGTCAGAAAGAGAAAAACAAATACCATATGCTAACACATATATATGGAATCTAAAAAAAAGGTTCTGAAGAACCTCTGGACAGGACAGGAATAAAGATGCATATGTAGGGCAGGGACTTGAGGACACAGGGAGGGGGAAGGGTAAGCTGGGATGAAGTGAGAGAGTCGCATGGACATATATATGCTACCAAATGTAAAATAGATAGCTAGTGGGAAGCAGCCGCATAGCACAGGGAGATCAGCTCGGTGCTTTGTGACCACCTAGAGTGGTGGCATAGGGAGGGTGGGAGGGAGACGCAAGAGGGAGGGGATATCGGGATATGTGTATACATATGGCTGATTATTCACTTTGTTTTATAGCAGAAGCTGATGCACCATTGTAGAGCAATTATACTCCAATAAAGATGTTCAAAAAGAAAAAAGTCTTGAAAACATGCTGGAATTTTTCAGGTCTTTTCTTTTTAGACCCATTTCTCTTTTGAAAAGCTTTAACACAGCTAACTCATGCTGGAAAGCTATTCCTGTCACTTGGTTTTCTGTTTGCCTTTAAGATAAGGAGGCATCACACATCACTTTCACCTGTCTGATGTTACCATGAGGTCCCATTCTTGCCACAGGTGCAACCCTCCCAGCACCACTTAGCATGAAGAGCTCCCCACTGGGCTGGTTCTCTGTCAGCCAGAACAGTGCCTTCCTCTCAGCCCTCAACTAAACAGATTCACTTCCCTGCCAACCCATGAGTTTTTTCAAACAAGCCAGTCACATCCTCATACGGGAACCAAAGATCACTCCCACCCTCTTGTTACTACAAAGCCTTTCCCCCAGGGCCCCTGCTTGTTCTGTTCCTGATTGCAACCCCAGTGTGGCTGTACATGGTATGCAGTGTCATTCTCCCCCAGAATGTGAGTATATGTGACTATAACTGTTATTTTGTCTTTCCAATGTTTTGTGTTGTGCATTTGACCATCTTGTACCATTTGGAATGGTGGATTCTTCCCTCACCAACAAGGTGAATAGGATGCAGTTAGAACAGAGTGTTAGTTTACTGAAGAGAACTTTAATGTCTATCACATTACTCATCAAAAGTGAGCACATTGTGTCTCTTTTCACTTTGGTGGTTTAATTTAGTGACAGTCTCTGTGTCCTGTGGGGCTTTGCAGTCAAATGTGGTGATAAAATTTGATTGGGTACAAATTTTGGATTTTGTCTTTTGACATGTCACTAATATTTCATAATAAAGCCAATTTATTTAGCATATATTGGGATCGGCCATGTGGTAAAAATCAGTCTCTTTTTATGCAGTTTGAATGTATAGAACAACTCATTTTCCTCATTCACTGTTCTTGATGTTGGAGTTTGCTGATGCTATAAAACAGAAGTAATGATACTTTCCTTCTTGCAAATGTCTTTACTTTCCAAAACACTCACTCTGCATTTTCTAGGTATCAACAGATTTATAGTTTATGTGGACAATTTGATGGTGAGAGACATTATACTTTTTCAAAGTTCTTATGCAATCTTTTGACTACTCTAACGAATTTGGATTGATTATTTAGACCATTGGTTCTCAGCTGTGGGCAATTTTGCTCCCAGGGGAAATTTGTCAATTTCTGGGGGCATTTTTGGTTGCCTGACTGGGGAAGTGCTATGGGTGTTTACTGGGTAGAGACCAGGGATGCTGCAATGCATCATTCATTGCGCAGAATAGCCCCCCATAATAATGAATTATCCAGCCAAATATATCCATAATATGGAGCTTGAATGTGATATTGGTCTTTGTCCCTGTGTCTCTGGGTCTGAAGTGGGTCTCTTGTAGACAGCATATATATGGGTCTTGTTTTTGTATCCTTTCAGCCAATCTTTGTCTTTTGGTTGGAGCATTTAATCCATTTACATTTAAGGTAATTATCGATATATATGTTCCTATTCCCATTTTCTTAATTGTTTTGGGTTTGTTATTGTAGGTCTTTTCCTTCTCTTGTGTTTCTTTCCTAGAGAAGTTCCTTTAGCATTTGTTGTAAAGCTGGTTTGGTGGTGCTGAACTCTCTCGGCTTTTGCTTGTCTGTAAAGGTTTTAATTTCTCCATCAAATCTGAATGAGATCCTTGCTGTGTAGAGTAGTTTGGTTGTAGGTTTTTCTCCTTCATCACTTTAAATATGTCCTGCCAGTCCCTTCTGGCTTGCAGAGTTTCTGCTGAAAGATCAGCTGTTAACCTTATGGGGATTCCCTTGTGTGTTATTTGTTGTTTTTCCCTTGCTGCTTTTAATATGTTTTCTTTGTATTTAATTTTTGACAGTTTGATTAATATGTGTCTTGGCGTATTTCTCCTTAAATTTATCCTGTATGGGACTCTCTGTGCTTCCTGGACTTGATTAACTATTTCCTTTCCCATATTAGGGAAGTTTTCAACTATAATCTCTTCAAATATTTTCTCAGTCCATTTCCTTTTCTCTTCTTCTTCTGGGACACCTATTATTCGAATGTTGGTGTGTTTAATGTTGTCCCAGAGGTCTCTGAGACTATCCTCAGTTCTTTTCATTCTTTTTTCTTTATTCTGCTCTGCAGTAGTTATTTCCACTATTTTATCTTCCAGGTCACTTATCCATTCTTCTGCCTCAGTTATTCTGCTATTGATTCCTTCTATTTTTAATTTCATTTATTGTGTTGTTCATCATTGCTTGTTTCCTCTTTAGTTCTTCTAGGTCCTTGTTAAATGTTTCTTGCATTTTCTGTATTCTGTTTCCAAGATTTTGGATTATGTTTACTATCATTATTCTGAATTCTTTTTCAGGTAGATTGCCTATTTCCTCTTCATTTGTTAGGTCTGGTGGGTTTTTACTTTGCTCCTTCATCTGCTATGTGTTTTTCTGTCTTTTCATTTTGCTTATCTTACTGTGTTTGGGTCTCCTTTTTGCAGGCTGCAGGTTCCTAGTTCCTGTTGTTTTTGGTGTCTGTCCCCAGTGGCTAAAGTTGGTTCAGTGGGTTGTGTAGGCTTCCTGGTGGAGGGGACTAGTGCCTGTGTTCTGGTGGATGAGGCTGGATCTTGTCTTTCTGGTGAGCAGGTCCACATCTGGTGGTGTGTTTTGGGGTGTCTGTGGCCTTATTATGATTTTAGGCAGCCTCTCTGCTAATGGGTGGGGTTGTGTTCCTGTCTTGCTAGTTGTTTAGCATGGAGTGTCCAGCACTGTAGCTTGCTGGTCGTTGAGTGAAGCTGGGTCTTGGTGTTGAGATGGAGATCTCTGGGAGATTTTCGCCGTTTGATACTATGTGGAGCTGGGAGGTCTCTTGTGGACCAGTGTCCTGAAGTTGGCTCTCCCACCTCAGAGGCACAGCACTGACTCCTGGCTGGAGCACCAAGAGCCTTTCATCCACATGGCTCAGAATAAAAGGGAGAAAAAGTAGAAAGAAAGAGGATAAAATAAAATGAAATAAAGTAAGATAAAATAAAGTTATTAAAATAAAATATCAAATATAATTATTAAGAAAAAAAAAATTTTTTTAAGTTAAAAAAACCCCAGAGACTGTCGGACAGAACCCTAGGACAAATGGGGAAAGCAAAACTATACAGACAAAATCTCACACAGAAGCATACACATACACAGTCACAAAAAGAGGAAAAGGGGAAAAAATAATCTATCTTGCTCCCAAAGTCCACCTCCTCAATTTGGGATGATTTGTTGTCTATTCAGGTATTCCACAGCTGCAGGGTACATCAAGTTGATTGTGGAGATTTAATCCCCTGCTCCTGAGGCTGTTGGGAGAGATTTCCCCTTCTCTTCTTTGTTCGCACAGCTCCCAGGGTTCAGCTTTGGATTTGGCCCCGCCTCTGCGTGTAGGTCGCCGGAGGGCGTCTGTTTTTCGCTCAGCCAGGACGGGGTTAAAGGAGCAGCTGCTTCCGGGGCTCTGGCTCACTCAGGCCAGCGGGGAGGGAGGGGTACGGATACGGCGCGAGCCTGCGGCGGCAGAGGCCAGCATGAGGTTGCAGCAGCCTGAGGCGTGCTGTGCGTTCTCCCGGGTAAGTTGTCCCTGGATCCCGGGACCCTGGCAGTAGCGGGCTGCACAGGCTCCTGGGAGGTGAGGTGTGGAGAGTGACCTGTGCTCGCACACAGGCTTCTTGGTGGCGGCAGCAGCAGCCTTAGCGTCTCATGCCCGTCTCTTGTGGTCCGCGGTGATAGCCGTGGCTCGTGCCAGTCTTTGGAGCTCCTTTAAGCAGGGTTCTTAATCCCCTCTCCTCGCCCACCAGGAAACAAAGAGGGAAGAAAAGTCTCTTGCCTCTTTGGCAGGTCCAAACTTTTCCCCGGACTCCCTCCCGGCTATCCGTGGCGTACTAGCCCCCTTCAGGCTGTGCTCACGTCGCCAACCCCAGTCTTTTCCCTGGGATAAAACCGAAGCCCGAGCCTCGGCTCCCAGCCCCTGCCCGCCCCAGTGGGTGAGCAGATAAGCCTCTCGGGCTGGTGAGTGCAGGTCAGCACTGATCCTCTGTGCGGGAATCTCTCCGCTTTGCCTTCCGCACCCCTGTTGCTGTGCTCTCCTCCGTCGCTCCGAAGCTGCCCCACTCTGCCACCCGCCCTGCGCCCGCGAAGGAGCTTCTACTGTGTGGAAACCATTCCTACTTCACAGCTCCCTCCCACTGGTGCAGGTCCCGTCCCTATTCTTTTGTCTCTGTATTTTCTTTTGCCCTACCCAGGTACGTGGGGTATTTCTTGCCTTTTGGGAGGTCCGAGGTCTGCCAGCGTTCTATAGGGGCAGTTCCACGTGTAGAGGTATTTCTGATGTATCTGTGGGGAGGAAGGTAATCTCCGCGTCTTACTTTTCCTAAACAACTCTTAAGTATCTCTCAAATTACAAATTAAATTAGCCCTTTCTTTTTCTTTCTTTCTTTTTTTATAGAACCTAGTACATTAAGGCTTAAATTGTAGGAGATACAATAAATGTTGGCAAAAAATATCTTTTCTGAGCTCATTATTAACAATTTTAAAGGAATGCACCCTGTTTTAATTATGTTGGGATTCCTGCCCTTCATCACCCTCCTCTTGCCCTTCTAAGTTGTACAGAGCTCTGACTGACTCATTAAACAATCTTTGGAAGGAGAGTCTGGACTTAGAGGCAGAGATATGAGCTTGCCTGTGCACGTTAGTGAAAAAACACATTGAGAGCCTTGCCCACATTCGTGTTTCCATTACTGTTATTATTACAAATTCAGACTAAATGTGATGGCTCCTGCATGACCACATGTATACATCATATTCATGTGAGCGGAAGAAGCTTAGGAGACAATAAATTATATTAACTAAATAGCTGTCATTCTCATTTCTTTGTTAATAACGTGATTCCTAGAAATATTTCTTGACTCCAGCAATTTTGCCTCCCTTACCCCTGCTAGTGATTCACACTTTGTATACAAGTGAATTTTGTCTGCTATTAGAATTTTGTTGCCTGATGAAGATCTATTGGAGAAGCTTTATTGCCCCTTTACAAATAACTTTTTTGAAGTGTAATTTAAACAGCATAAAATTCACTTATTATAAGTCAATGATTTTTAGTAAATTTATATAATTGTAGAATCATCACCATAATCCAGATCTAAAACATTTCCATCATCCACAAAATATTTTCTGGGTCCATTTATAGTCAGTCCTCACTATAACCCCAAGCCATGGGGAATCACTGATGTTTTGTTTTCTTTTTAAAGAATATGTTGGGGGTAGGAGTTTATTGGGGGTAGGAGTTTATTAATTAATTTATTTATGTTTGCTGTGTTGGGTCTTCGTTTCTGTGCGACGGCTTTTTCTAGTTGTGACAAGCGGGGGCCACTCTTCATCGCGGTGCGCGGGCCTCTCACTGTCGTGGCCTTTCTTGTTGCGGAGCACAGGCTCCAGACGCGCAGGCTCAGTAGTTGTGGCTCACGGGCCTAGTTGCTCCACGGCATGTGGGATCCTCCCAGACCAGGGCTCGAACCCGTGTTCCCTGCATCGGCAGGCAGACTCTCAACCACTGTGCCACCAGGGAAGCCTTGATATGTTGTTTTATAGATTTGCTTCAACTAGAAATTTTATATAAATAGAATCATACAATATGTAGGCTTTTGTGTCTAACTTTTTTCACTGACAATTTTTTTTGAGGCTAATTCATGTTGTTGTATGTGTCATGAGTTCATTTTTATTGCTGAGTACAGTTTTATCCCACTTTGTTTATCCATTCACCAATTTAATAGACATTTATTTGGATTGTTTCCATTTTTTAATTTTTATGAATAATGCTCCTCTAAACATTTGCATGCAAGTCTTTGTGTGGACGTACATTTTCATTTGTTGTGGGTAGATGCCCAGGAGTGGAATTGCTGGGTCATGTGGTAGGTGTTCGTTTAACTTTTAAAGAAAATACCAAAATGTTTTCCAAAGTTACTATACCATTTTACATTTCCACCAGCAATGTATATGATAGTTCCAGTTTCACCACATCCTTTCCAACGCCTAGTATTATCAATTTTTTTGATTATAGCCTTTCTGATGTGTCTGTAGTGTTATCTCTTTGTGGTTTAAATGTGTATTTCTCTAATGACTGGTGATGTTAAGCATCTTTAATTCACCCTTCCTATATCTTTTTTGGTGAAATGTCTGTGCAAATATATTGCATTAAGAAAACATTCAGATTTCTTACCTTTTCCTTTGTCTCTTAATGCCACTATTTTTCAGCTTCATCGGATGCCAATTAATTGATTTATGAGCTCTAAGAGTATACGCTTTTGAGGTATTTTAGTGAATTGAGGGGAGGTAAGAGAGACTAGCACTTTGGGAAAGTACTAACTTAAAATTACAAAGCTATCTTAGTGCTTAATGTTTGACTATTTCAAGGAACCCACTTAGATGATTTCCTAAATACAGCTAGTAGATGCTGGAAAACAATTAGGGTGCCAAAGATTTAAATCTCAGAAGAGTTTGTTTATCTCAAAAGCTGATTTTGAAAAAAATTCAGAAGGAATTTATCTGAATGAAGTCTGATTAAAATATAAGAACTCTCAAAGGTAAAGTAATGAACTATCAAGCCATAAAAAGATATGGAGGAAACTTAAATGTGTATTACTAACTGAAAGAAGTCAGTCTCAAAAGGCTACCTATTATATGATCTAACTATATGACATTCTGAAAAAGGCAAAATTATGGAAAAAGTAAAAAATATCAGTGGTTATCAGGGGCTAGGGGGCAGGGAGGGGTGAATCGGTGGAGCACGGAGGAATTTTAGGGCAATGAAACTTCTGTATGCATGTCATTATACGTTTGACCAAACCCACAGGATATACAACACCAAGCATGAACCCTAATATAAACTATGGACTTTGAGTGATAATGATGTGTCAGTGTAGATTCATCAGTTGAAACCAATGTACCACTCTGGTGGGGATGTTGGTAATGTGGAAGCTACATATGTGAGGGGGCAGGGGGTAATGGGAAACCTCAGTATCTTCTGCTCACTTTTGCTGTGAACCTAAAATTGCTCTAAAAATAAAGTCTATTAAAAAATTAAAGCTGCATATCTAGGTAAGATATATTCCTTCCAATCCAAGCAACTTAGTGTCTGGACCAACTCCTGTTTACCTTTCAAACTTACTTTGTCAAATTCTTTATTTTGTAGATAAGTCACTTAGATGGTTGTATCTACTAGATTCCTCGGCAGCCTGTAGTTTTTATTGGTGTGTTTATTTGTTTGTTTTTTAGTTAAACTCAAATAAAAAGATAGTTCTTGCTCTGTAATCAAGGAGACATGGCTATATAACAATACTATCAATATATACTAATATTCTCTTTAGAAAAGTCTTAGTTTGGTTCACAAGCTTAGGAAACGCAGCAATACAGAATTTACTGGCCCACCATTGTTGGTTTGTTTTGCAAACTCATTCTTGGAAATTTATAAAGAAAATATTTTTTTCTTTTGACTTGTTAGCTAGGGTTTGTTGCCAGAATAACCTAATGGGAAAGAACTTGGACTCTTCTGAGCAGAACAGACTTGCTCGCAGTTAGAGGGATTTAGTACTGCTCCAAACTAAGTGTTTTGGCTCACTTTTCTCTGCCACATCTCAAGCCACAGTGAAGTTTTGAAAGAAGATGCCTATTGAAAACTGCCACACAATCCTGGGACCCCCGACTGTGATGCTTCTAAATATACTTGTTCTGTGCTTATAAAGCACAGACTGGCTCTGACTAATTTACAAAAATAAATCCCATTTCCATTGGACTGATTCTGTGACCTAATTCTGTGAGGACTAAGACCGTATCTCCTGGACACCCTTGTTTCCTCAGAACTTGGCAAACAGCCATGCTTATAGAATATATTCAGTAATCATTTGCTGACTAAACAAACATTGATTGTTACCTTAACATTGTTAAATGTTAACACTGTGAAATGTTGAAGGAATATCTGAATACCTCACTGGCTCCCTACTAGAGAGACTATCTTCTGGCTCAGTGTTTTCAGGTTTCTTTAAATTTATTCCTTTTGGTGCAATACAGTTAAAATGAAGAAACCAAGACTGTATGTTCTGGTATGGTGCTAACAACATTATAGACCATGTGGAATTACTAATACATAACTGTGCCATTTTAATTCTCCTGTAATTGTGCAAAAGTAGTTTATTCTACAAACATACATTAGATTCATAATGTATAAAACTACTATGCCTAGAAAAGGAGAGTACACAGAGGTAAACAAATAATACAAGGGACTTAGTACAAGTGGAAGGAGTGAGGAAGGAAACGGAGAAAACGCTGATTGTGGAAAGAATCACCCTGAAACTTCCAAATGGGAAGATCAGTGATAAGGTCTACCTCAGTTTATACTCACAGAGGTGTAGAGCTGTGAGCAGAAAAGCAGATGGGGGCTTCCCTGGTGGCGCTGTGGTTAAGAATCCACCTGCCAATGCAGGGGACAAGGGTTCGAGCCCTGGTCCGGGAAGATCCCACATGCCGCGGAGCAGCTAAGACCTTGCGCCACAACTACGAGCCTGTGCTCTAGAGCCCGCAAGTCACAACTACTGAGCCTGCGCGCCTAGATCCCATGCTCTGCAACAAGAAGCCACTGCAATGAGAAGCCCATGCACCGCAACAAAGAGTACCCCCCTCTCGCTGCACTAGAGGAAGCACACGCGCAGCAAAGAAGAGGCAACACAGCCAATAAATAAACAAATATATTGAAAAAAAAAAAAAAAGGGCTTCCCTGGTGGCGCAGTGGTTGAGAGTCTGCCTGCCGATGCAGGGGACACGGGTTCGTGCCCCTGTCTGGGAGGATCCCACATGCCGCGGAGCGGCTGGGCCCGTGAGCCATGGCCGCTGAGCCTGCGTGTCCAGAGCCTGTGCTCCGCAACAGGAGAGGCCACAACAGTGAGAGGCCCGTGTACAGCAAAAAAAAAAAAAGCAGATGGACAGAAGGAAATGATGCTCCTGAGTGGTGTACCTAATGCTCAAAGAGTGAGCCCTGCCCCAGCTCAAGGGAGCTGAAGTTGTTAGAATAACCTATAGAGTTACAGACCTGTCACATGAAATTTTCTGAGCATAGATGTGTTAGTTTACCATATCACCTAAGTTTTTTCCAGAGTCTATTATGGGTTAAGATTTGAAGTTTATGGAAACCATGTTATTTTATTGGATAGAAATTAGATTGAAAATGTGTGGCTTGTATAAATAAAGATGTACCATTTTATTTTCTAATTTAGAAGAGTGTTATTCCAGAGGTTCACAAGTATTGCAGAAGACACCCCCCCCATCTTTATTGTCTGTTAGTGAATGAAATTCGTCATCATTTAGTACTACCCTTTGGGAATAGGGCTACAAAGGCTGTTGACATTTTTTTCAATTCAAACTGCACATTAAATTGTTAACAATATATTCCAGCACTGATATTTTTAATTAAACTTTTATTCTGAAATAATTATAGATTCATAGGCAGTTGTAAGATAGTACGGAGAGGTCCTGTGTACCCACTTTCCTGCAATTGTTACATCTTACCTTGTTATAGTATATCAAAACTAGGAATTCAGCATTGGCACAATGTGTGTTTATAGGTCTGTCTTTTTCTCTCATGGGTAGTTTGGTGTAACCACCACTGCAGTCAAAACGCAGAACTCTTCTACCACCACAAAGTTCTCCCTTGTGCTACTACCTGTTCGTCACAACCTCCCCCCTGCCGTCTCATACCATCCCCCACCCAAGCAACTACTAATTTGTTCTCTGTATTTATAATTTTGTCATTTCCAAATGTTTTGTGAATAAAATCACATATTAGGAGATCTTAGAGATTGACATTTTTCATTCAGCATAATACCCTAGAGATTCACCCAATTCATTGTGTGTATTAATAATAGCTTATTCCCTTTAATTTTTGCAGAGTGTTCCATAGTATGAGCACATTGAAGTTTGTTTCACCATCCAGGGTCATTTTCATTGTTTCCATTTTTAGCCTAGTACAAACAAAGCTGCTATGATCAATTGTGTATAGGCTTCCTTGAGAACATTAG
This sequence comes from Phocoena sinus, assembly GCF_008692025.1. Lineage (NCBI taxonomy): Eukaryota > Metazoa > Chordata > Mammalia > Artiodactyla > Phocoenidae > Phocoena > Phocoena sinus. The sequence goes on along the minus strand of NC_045764.1, from coordinate 139,379,427 downwards.
TTTCATTTGTCCGAGATAAATGTCCAGAGTGCAAATTGCTGTGTTGTGTGGTAAGTGTATGTGTAGTATTTTAAGAAACTGCCCAAGTGTTTTTGGAGTGACTGTACCATTTTACATTCCTACCAGCAATGTGTGAGAGATGCAGTGTCTCCACATCCTTGCCAGCTTTCAGTACCATTGCTGTTTCTCACTTGAGTTGTCCTAATAGGTGTATAATTATGGTGGCTTTACATTTCCCTAACAGCTAGTGATGTTCAACATTTTTTCATGTGCTTATTTGCCATCAGTGTTTCCTTTTCAGGAAAGTGTCTCTTCATGTATCTGTCATTTTTTAAATTGATTTTTTTTTTTATGTTGAGTTCTGTGAATTAGTTATGTGTTCTAAATGTAAGTCTTTTTTTGGATGTGTGGTTTGCAAATATTTTCTCCTAGTCTATAACATGTCTTTTCATCCTTTTAACAGGGTTTCTTGTAAAGCCAAGGTATTTAATTGTGATTGAGTTCAGTTTGGAGATTGTTTTTAATAACTAATGCTTTTTGAATTATGTCTAAGAACTCTTCACAAATTCCTGGGTCCTGAAGATTTTCTTCTATGCTATCTTCTGAAAGTTTTAGATTTTCGCGTTTTACGCTGAAATCTGTGGTTCATTTTAGAGTTAGTTTTTGTAAGAGGTGTGAGATTCACACCTTTTTTGCATATAGATGTTCAGTTATTTTAGAACTATTTGTGGAAAAGTTTATTATTCTTCTGTTGAATTTTATTTGCACCTTTGTAAAAAATCAGCTGGCCTAACTAATGTGTTCCACTTACTTATGTGTCTACTGCTCTGCCAATAGTGCATGATCTTGCTTACTGGAGCTACGGAATAAATCTTAAAATAGGATAGAGTAATTCCTCCCATTTTATTCTCATTTTTCAACTTTATTGAAAATAAATTAGTTCAAAATTATTTTCAACTATTCTACTTCCTTTTCATTCCATATAAATTATAGAATAATCCTATGTCTTTAGAAAATTTCATTGAGGTCTTAATAGAAATTGCATTAAACCTGTATATAAATTTGGGGAGAATCAGGTCTTCACTATCTTGAATCACCCAATCCGTGACTATAGTATATCTATTCATTTATTTAGAGATTTTTTGAATATCTTTAATTATCATTTCAGGATACAAGACCTGTACAAGTCTTATTGGATTTACATATAAGTATTTTTGTGTGTATGATTGTAAGTGATATTGTATTCTTAATTTGGTTTCCACAAACTTACTGCCATTGTATAGAAATATAATTTATTTTTATGTTTATCTTGTATTCTATGACCTTGCTGAACTTACTCATTAGTTATAGGAGTGTTTTTATAGTGTCCTTGGGATTTTCTATGTAGACTATTACAGCATCTACAAATAAGAACAGTTTTACATCTTCCTTTTTGATCAACCCGCCCTTTATTCATTTTCTTGCTTTACTGCACTGGCTAAAACAGTTGATGAGAGATGAAAGAACACATTGGGTGGTTAAGATCTTCTTCAGGGAGCAATGAGAAATTTAACTTGGCAAGAACAAAGGGTACATCTATGTTATCAAACTCTTGTATTAAACTCTTGATACAAGTGGAGGAAGGGACTGGAGAGGTGCTTTAGAGTTAGTTACAATGAGAACGACCCCAAATGCCAGAACAAATGGTAGAAAGTAGCACGACACATAGTATATGATGGCTACAAACCAAAGCTTTTCATAGATTATTTTTCTTACTTTTTCCCTCAACTTGGAAGGTATCACCCATATTTTACATTTTGAAACTTATTAGAAATTTATTCCCAATTAACAGTCTAGATTCTAAGGTTTTTAAAAAGTAAAATAGCAGAAAGTTTTCTTTTTGGCACTGGTTTTGAAGTTTTTATATATTTTTTAAAGCAAAAACAAAGTATGCTTTTCTACTTAAATTTATTATTTTTTTATTTTTCATTTTTTATATTCTCACCTTTGTTAAACAAATTCATACCTCCGTATAAATTCTCCTTGTCCAGAGTTATCAAATGTTTCTGTTATAGAGAAATCTATTAGAAGATGTTTGAAGGAGCTTCTTCAAACCAAATCAAGGATAAGTGACCAAGGAAAATATTTCTGAATAACATATAAAGATTGACAAATTTTAGTACCCCATTTTCTTACTCACTATAAATAACGGTTGGCAGAAGAAAGTTGAAAATAACTGCTACTTTTAGCATATTTATTAAAGAGCTGTGTAGATGGAAATTTTGTCAAATGCTAAAAAATACAAACAAACAATAGACAAGCTGAAAAATGGGATTGTGGTGGGTGGTTGAAGCATCTTTCTGCTAAATCATGCCATGGATACTTCCTTCACATGCAGACTTGCATCATTTCTTGCGGGATTTTGTTGTCATGACAACAAGTTTTACAAGAGCATTTTCAGCTTCCATAGTTAGAAGTGCACAAAAAAGAGTGCACTGATACAATGCAATGATAAAATACAATATGATACAATGAACACAGGTGAGCCTTAGTTATTACATCTGAATAAAAGCCCCCTGCTTTATCACAGTCATAACCTTGAAAAAATTTTAAATGTGATACTTCTTCCCTTTTCAAAGAAAGGTCATTTTACTATAAAGTTTATTTCCTGAGAAAATGAGTTTAAAAGGCTCCAAGTTTTTCTCAGTTTAAATGCTATTAGATTGAAAGGTAATTTATGAGTAAGACATGATGACACCTAATACATGAGAGGACTTTGAAATTATATTCTATTTCTTGTAGAGATGAATTTTGATGATTACTAGTAAGCCTAATATAGTTGAAAATATAGGTTGAACATGAAAATACTATTAAGAATGTGGTGGTAATCTGCACTGGGCAAATTATTTTATCTTACTTGAAAGTCTCATTAATATAAAAAAAACCCTCTTAGGTTGTCTTGTTTCTCTTTTGCAAATAACTCCAAGATAAATGGAAAGACTTTCTTTGTGTTAATTTTAAATGTGTACACCAATAGAGTGTTTTGTAGCTATGCATTAACAGATAATCATCTTCAAATAATCAACACATAAAGTTTTATCTTGGAATGTTCATTATCATCTTATTTCTAAATAGAGGTAATAGGTGAAAACTCAATATTTTGTGCTCTTTAAAAGCATTTCTTTAATATTCAAATTTCTTGAAGAATTACAAATCATTATTTGAACCAGGAGTATGACTGTATTATAGCAGCTTAACTGGGCCCAAATTTTAGCGCCTTTTTCTCTTCTTCATATTACTTTAAGAATGCTTTTTCTGATTCCAGCTATGTCTCCAATCTATCTTAATAAAAATACTAATATTCTGAAAGGATTCATTTTTATGATCATTCTAGCTTATCAATTAGAATATTATATACAGTATATAATAAATTGCAGCTAGAACTTGAGGAAACTGCATAGCTCCATGATTAAGAATGTTCACTCTGGGGTAAGTCTCACTGGGTTCTAGCCCTAGCTCTATCATTTAGTAGGATGTAATCTTAGGCAAGTCTTTTCACCTGTAGGCGTTTTGTTTCCTCTTATCCAAAATAGGGCTAGTATAGTCATTCTAGAGCCTTCTGGAACTCATGTTCCTTTTAGTTTTCAGATTCATCTTCCCAAGGTGAGATTTTAATTCTCATTATCAAAGATGGCTACTAGAGCCCATTTCATCTACATTCCGAGCAGTGGATGTAGGGGAAACAAGGGAGAAGAAGACATGGGCCCCATACTTTTAAGGAAACTTCATAGACATACTATACAACACTTCTGATTACATCTCATTGGCCAAGACTGACTTACAGACCCTATTTAGGTGTAAGAATGCCTGGGATATGTTGAATTTTAGCAGGGTGGCAATATGGTTGGCCAAATATACTGGGTTACTTTTGCTAAATAGAAATAGCAGAATGGATTTCGGGAGATAATTTCCAACACAAATTCCTAGTAAAATGTTTATAATGCTGCTTTACACTTAATATTCCAAAGTAGTATGTGAAATGACTGAATGCTTCAATTAGGAAAGTACTTGGTAAAACCATCTTTTTCCTTGGTGTACAAAGGCACAGAGCTGATTCCTTTAATGGGTTTGTACAAAGATATTTCTTCAAAATCTGTTATTTGTGAAATATTAAGTTTGATGCTGCTAGGGCTGTAATAGTAAGATACACTCCCCACTTTTATTGGGGTGGTGGGTGAAATAACTAACCATTGTTTAAGGAATGATATGGTAAGTGCTATAAAGGATCTGTAAAGGTTCGGATCTCAAGGGAAAGTAAGTGAAACCTGGAATCGGATGGATGGATTAGAATAGAATAGAATTCCAATGGCTATTACATTGAAGGGTGGCATTGGGGGAGAGGTAAAGATAAAATATATAACATAAACACATTATGGATGTGGGAAATAGTGGCATTAACTTGGGGGAATGGCTTGACTACACCATGCATGTATTGGAGAGGAAGACATAAAGCTTAGGGAGGCTAGAATAAAGAGGGCATTACATGCTTTACTAAATGGAAAATGTGTTCTAAATTCATTTTAAAAATGGTGAGCCATTGAAGGTGAAAGCAAGAGAGTGACATGATTAAAATTATGTCATAGGATAATGAATTTCACTATAGTGTATAAAGCAAATTAGAGACAATGAGAAATGGAGGCAAATAAATAAGTATACACTTACCCGAATAGAAACGTACAGATGAGAAGTGAACAGGACTTGGATGAGTCAGGAAAGGTGCTGGAAATGATAGTCCAGACCAGGTTTACAGATGTTTATGGGGTCAAACTCTATGGGTTCAAATCCTCCTTAGCTAATTACTAATGGAGTCAACGTGGACAGGTGAATTAACCTCATTGCATCAGGTTCATCATGCACATGACGATAGCACCTGCCTCATTGGGTTGTTATGATGATAACATGATTGAATACCAGTCCCTGGCTTGTGGTCAGTAATTTGTGTTAGTCATCACGATTGATATAATAATAAGCATTATTATTTGTTAATTGTTAAGTGATTGTAGGGGTCGAGAAGATAGAGGCTGGCAAAGAATATGGAGGAAGAAGAGCAACAGAGAAGGAGCAATGGCTTAGAGTCCACGAGCAGAGGGAAACTTTGTTTCTAGAGTTATAACCTTCCTATGAAGAAGACAAAAAAAATGCCAATAGTTTTGGAAAATAGAACTGCTGAGGTAGCAGATTCAGTAGAGAAGTTAATGGCAGAACCCAGACTTCGAGGGCTTAAGAGGTAAGAAGGTAGTGAAAAAGCAGAAGCGAATAAATTTATCCTATTAGTTTAAAAACAATTGGTACTTAAGGAAAGGAAAGTAATAAGGTTAAGTAGCTAAAGCTGATAACAGAAGTGAGAGAAACTTTTTTAAGATGTGTTTATTTGTTTCTGTATGTTGGGAAAAGGTGAACATGTTGAGAGGTTGTATTATTCTGGCAGCTTTTTTCAAGACTTTCCAGGAAAGCATTTTACAAGAGAACCTGGATGTACCCACAGAGGTTTTGCTTTTGTTTCTCGGGGGGTTTTTTTGTTGTTGTTTTTATGATTCATAGCCTTATCACCATTTAGAGGAAAGGCAAGAATATTGTTTACCAATGGAGGCTTGTGATCATCTTGTGAAGATTTTTGTATGCTTGACGGTTGTTAAATCTTTATTTTCAATAACATATGGATGATAATTTAACAGTGTTCTGTTTCCACAGTTATTTTTCATTCATCAACCAATAAATGTTCGTTGGTCCTTTATTCTGTGTAGGCAATGTTGGTGCAGTGGGAAACAGAAATAAAAGATCTCTGTTTCATTGTGTGCAGGAGACAGTTGGAATCTGGGTAAACACACTTTCTAAAACATTAGAGAAATATGCTCTAGAGTTTTTTCTAAAAAAGCACAATTTGTGTTATTTATTTTGGTAGGAAGTTCATGTAGTTTGCTTAAAGGCTTTAAATTGTTTCAGCTATGTTTTGTATGTGATTAATTTATTCCAAAAAATTTAAGAGTGTTACAGACAGACACACATATACACACTTCAGTAATGTGACTCATTTGAGAAAATTTCTGTTAGAATTACAGAATATTTTAAAAATAATATTCTTTTATTTTCAGATAACTAATATGATTGCAATTCACTGCTAAAAGCATTGATAAGTAGAAAACACACCAGACCCTATTTTTTTTTTTTTTTTTTTTTGCGGCCTCTCACTGTTGTGGCCCCTCCCGTTGCGGAGCACAGGCTCCAGATGCGCAGGCTCAGCGGCCATGGCTCACGGGCCCAGCCGCTCCGCGGCATGTGGGATCCTCCCAGACAGGGGCACGAACCCGTGTCCCCTGCATCGGCAGGCGGACTCTCAACCACTGCGCCACCAGGGAAGCCTACCAGACCCTATTTTAAAATGTGACTTTACCATTATTATCAGTTACCTACAAGTAGTTTAAGGCTGAATTACAGAGGTACAAATATGGAATTATCCTAAGTGACAATGTCTTGCTGCATGTTGACATGCACAAGAGAAGTGTTGTGGTCCTATCTTTGCAGGTATGACTGGTGGTAATTATCATCTGTGTGTGAAGCTGTGGCTCAGATGTTCAATACCAAGTGGGTGGGCCTCACCACACTGTACCCTCCCTACATTGATCTTTGATTTGCGGTTGAAACCATTGTCCACTATAATTTTGCATCAGATAAATTGCATACATACTTTTGTGGTTTAGGGTTACTGCTATGTCTTATTTAGAATCTGTATTCTCAATATTTAGGCTGTGGAAGCCAGGTTGTAACCAAAACACTCTGTTGCTAAATATTCCTTACACCTCAGAGAGCAACAGGGCCATTAGGAAACCTGGAGATGCAGTCTTACAGACGACACAATATGCTTACCATCACAATTCCTACAGGCTTACTTGAGGCCAAAAAGTAAGGTCATACCTTACATTCTGTCTGCTCAGTTGACTACTTCTACAGACTCATGTCCAGACCTGAGCCTAGAAATGACTCTTAATTAAGTGAAGTATGTCTTTGGTTCTCCCAGGAGCTCTTTCTCCTCTTCATATCCTCTCTTTCTTATAATTTCCTATAATTAGCCAAAGGCTTAATTTCTACGTAGAAATTCTTGACACTACACAGAGGTATATGCCTTCTTAACAGAACATCTTTCATATATCTTGTGAAAACTAAATCAAACCAAACAAAGCAAAAACTATGGTTATTTTGAGTAGGCTGTAGTTTTCCACAGCTATATGTTTGTTGCTATATCTTGGTGATATATACATACGTTACTATATTTCTTCTTAACCTGAAAGACCTAAATTCAACTTACTAAATCTCTGTACATCAGTATAGAGACATCTGAATATCTTCTGACCGCTTTCTTATACTTTCTTCATTGATAACCTTTACATGCTTCAAAGTAGTTGTTTTAAAAGATGCAATTGGTAATTTTATTTCTTGGTCTCCATTTTTATTTTTACTTGGAAACCCCATATTTTGGATCATCAAACTATGTAGAAATTCCTCTCCAGAATTTTAGGGAGGCAAACTTCTCCTATTTTCTGGACTCTTCTTTCTTCCTTAGTTGAACTCCTACAGCATGATAATGACTCCCTGGTATCTAGGGTAAATCATGGCATTTGGCAAGAGAGATTTGGGAAGCTCTGATCTAATACCCTGGGAGACAGATGGAGGTCACCCAAGAGTCTTCTCTGACCTTATGTCCTAGTTCGTGCTCCCAAACTAGGTCACTCCCTGTTTCAATTTTCTCATTCCTTAAACCTGGTTCCTGGGCTTGGTGTCCTGCCTTCATCCCTGACTTGATCTTGGCACTTTCCCATCAATCGTGTATTCTTGCCCTCAAACTCCAGGCTACAGCAATGGTCCTGCTATCTGTTCACACATTCCAGTGTCCCATTACCCTGTCCAAAACCTCATAGTGCTCTGTGTCTGTGTGCTTTTAAGAGATACTCTTTCTACTAGAGGCTGAGGCCAATATCTTGCTACCTTTAGTTCTCCTTGTTCCCTCTCTTCACCTATTTAGTCAGTTGCCACATAGTGTAGATTTTTTGTTCACCATCTCAAAGGTGTCCCTAACTTACCCCATGCTGTTGCTCTGATTCAGGCCCCCATTATCTCTTATATGAATATTGTAATACAAGTGATCTTATTAGCACTGATGGTCTCTCCTTTCAACTGCTGTAAGTCCATTCTTCTGTGAAAACATTTATGATCTTCACTGAAAAGTAGTCCCTTCTCCTTTGCTATCTATCTACGTAGTGTCTCTATGAGAGTAATAATTACACTGTATCAAAGCAGTATTTGTATGTATGTCTAGTGCTATTCTAAGAGCTTTACAAGTATTAACTCATTTAATATGAAAACCTTATTCTACTTTTACATGTGAGAAAACTGAGGCATAGAGATGTTGTCATGTGTCCATGGTACCTACCTAATACCACAACAGAGTCACAATTTGACCTGGAAGTCTAACTTTGGAGACTTTCACAACCTCTCTAAGATTAATTATTATATCCTCTTCAAGGATATTCATAAGTATTCAACAAATTGTACATAAGCTGGCAAGAATAATCTGGGCTTCTTACTTTAAAGAAACTTTCTATTTTGAGTACTAGATGCTGTTTTAACAGGTTTGTTTTCTCTGCTTCAGTAGAGATGAAGTATCTTTGGATATTAGTTATATTAGTGATTTTTCCATCTAATCTAGGCAAGTTATTAATAGTTCAGGATATACTACCTTGAAATAACTAGTCTTGAAGAAGGAGAAAATAGAGTTAAGAATGGTGGAGGCGGCTATGAAGTACCAGAAGGCCTTGAAAGTAAGCACCATATTTTATGTGTATATAAGAAGAAGTAGGCAGAAGGTATCTGAGGTCAAAGACAAGGAGAGGCAGTAAAAATAGAGAGAAAAGGAGAAGCAAAGGATCATTTCAGCTTGCTCAGAGGAAAGCAATGGATTGTAAACTGTGAACTCTGCATTCGTCCTTTTGGACTGGAAATGCCGCTACTATTAATTGGACACTAGCATTTTATAGAGAATTATAGTAATTTAGTAGGATGTATCTTCTATTGAGTTGGTGTAATGTCAAGAGATGGGAAGAAATGAGAGAAATGCATTTCTAAGGGAAAAAATTGTTAAGTAACCTCAAAATTTCTCCCATAATATTCACTTATGTGATGATTAACTATGACAAGTTTGAAACCTGAACAAAGTTTCAGTTGAATTATTTATCCAAATTCGGTCCAAAGGCAGATTAAAATGTGAAACTCTTTCCATTGTCACCAAGAGAGAAATGTTACTCTAAAAATAGCGACTATTAAAACATGTGCTATACTGTGGATAGAAAGTGTCATTCTCCTTGCTGTGCTTTTAATATCTGTAAATATGATCCCCATGGCATATTATCCACCAGGACTATGTTATTTCACCATTGGTGACGTACTTCTTTACCTCCCATTGATTTATTTGATTAGTAAAAAAAAATGAGGGTTAAGGATGGCAATTACTATAAACATTGTCAATAACCAATACTTGAGACCCTTTGTACATGAGGAAAGATCCTTCTAAAGAAGCCTTTTAATCATCTCTGTACTTCCTCTATTCATGTGTAAAAGCATGGATTTTAAAAGCATAGAAGATGAAAGAAGAGGCAAATAAATAGAAGTTTTGCTCTATTAAACTATGATCATGACTTCCTTTTTAACTTTGTTTTTCCATAGGATATTGCACACTCCTATAAAATATAAAATGAAATGCTTTGGATTATCCTAGTAGCCATGCTTGTCTATAAGGCAACCAAAAGTGGCTCTATTTGCTGATTCCCTATCATTAAATAAAAAAACAACAAAAACAAACAAAAAAACTCCTGAATCCTGCATCTGCTCTATTTATATATCCTTTGTGTAGCAGGCATGCCCAACGTGATTATATCCTTATTCAAGGCTGATAATTCATTATTCGCAAAAGAAAATAGCTGTTTTTCAAAGATTGGTTCTTAGTATTTATTAAGTACATATTCTGATGCCAGAAAAAAAGCGAAATACATCAGGCTGAACTGATGGTGAAAGGGATGGAGGTGAAAATCACAGATGGCATGAATCATTTGGATCCCTTGGTACCCCACAATCAGCATTCAAACAAGGGTTTGGGCAAACAGGCACCTCTCCACCTCTTCCTCCTGGATTCAGAATATCTTTGAATCACACTGGATGGTTTTCACAAAGCAGCTGGGCAAACTGCCTTCAATCAAGAAAGCTAGCCAGGGCTGCTAGGGGTGGTATAGTTCTGGTTTGTTCCCTATGCTGAAGTATAATGAATGAAGATTATCATTTTAAGAAATCTTGGATCTTCCCTAAACAAAACTCAAATTATTGAGCATTTGGAACAGGCTAACTACTAAAAATGATCAATTACTCATGGCATATGCAGAACTGATCACATCTATGCCTCTGAGGGCCCTTTCCAAGCTGGTTCAGTTTTATTTCTCTGGTGTGAGTGCCTGACATACTGTGCAAACAGTAGTCTCAAAACTTGGTTTATTTTAGACAGTGGTGTGCTTAGAGTATTTGACCTCTGGAGCAGATCATTTTTTTTTAATACCTTATTCCTCTGTAGAACAAAAAATTTATGGTAATAATATAATAATCAAAAATAATTATTTTAAGATTCTTTCTTTAGTTTTATAACAAAAATTAACAATTAAAAGTGAAAGATAAAAACTGATTTAAAGAAATTATTCAAATTCAGTAAAACGTTTTACCTATGAACTAAAACTTGCTCTTAACAAAAAAATTATATCTCACATGTCACACTTTGTTTCACTGTTTTAGACTGTAAATGCAAATAAAAACAAATTACAAATATATTCTATGCATATAGAAAATATGTGTAAAACTCAATAGTAACTGTAGGATTTGTTTAGAACTTAGGTAAACAAAATCGTTTGTGAGAGATATATTTATCACTGATGTTAAGAATTGACAACGAATGGTGCTAATGAAATATAGACCCTATTTTAGTTGGTTTTATTATTATTTTTCAATTCTGTAGAGTCAAAGCATCCTCTTATTCTCTTATTGCTGTGCCAGGACAGACCTCTCGAACACTAGCCTTGGTACCACTCGGCTTGAGAAGATTCCCAGTATCTCAAATTAGCATCCCCTATGCCCTTCCACATAATTGAAAGTACTTAAGGTCAAGTGAGTACTTTTTGGTGTGCGCAGCCTGTCGTTCTTCCTCCTTGCCCACACACATCTCTTTCAAATGATCTTCATGGGATCAGAACTTTTACTATTAACATTTCTTTCTGAAACACCCTGTGAGAACTGTAGTTCTCTTTGATCTAACAGCCAGCCTGAGGGTAATAGATAATACTGGCCATGATGTGATTTATCCCCACGTTTCTTTTAGAATTCAGTTTAGCCCAATTCTCTGCTGCACACCAAGCTTCAGACCTAAGAAACCTAGAGATTTCTCTTTGCTCATAGCAGGACTAGAAGACAGGTTTTCCTGGTCCAGAGTAAATGCATTAAAATTACACATAGATGAGAGTATAATGATCTAACATTCATTTTAAAGCTGTTACCTCCACTGAAGGGGAACAGAAAACAGAATATCTAAAGAAAGGAACATGCATAAATATCATGTTAATAGCTTTCTTGCTGGTTAGGACACAGTGAGCAAATAAAAGTAAGTATAATAATTCACTGTAAGACAGAGGATATTAAAATGAATCATTACCAAAATGGGGCCAAAGCCAGTACTGCTGAAGTAGATTCCTCTTGCAAACTTTATCATGTCTTGACAGTGAGAGTTTTTATTTGCTGAGTATTGAATATCTATATTTACAGAAGTTGTTATTGTTAAGCATGGGATCTAATAATCCAAAAGGCCAGAAAGCTGCATGCTTTTCAAAAATCTCCATTCTGGCTATAAATAGCAGGTAATTGTGTGAGAGTCCTCTTGTACTTCTTTCAAACAAGTGTGTATGTTGGTGGGGGGCCAATGGGTAGAGAGTTGCGGCAGGAAACACAACTGTGACCTCATTAACTTCTTTTTTTTTTTTGAATTTTATTTTATTTATTTTTTTAAAGAGCAGGTTCTTATTAATTATCATTTTATACACATCAGTGTATACATGTCAATCCTAATCTCCCAATTCATCACACCACCAACCCCCACCACTGCCACTTTCCCCCCTGGTGCACAAACGTTTGTTCGCTGCATCTGTGTCTCAATTTCTGTCCTGCAAACCGGTTCATCTGTATCATTTTTCTAGGTTCCACAGATATGCATTAATATATGATATTTGTTTTTCTCTTTCTGACTTACATCACTCTGTATGACAGTCTCTAGATCCATCCACGTCTCTACAAATGACCCAATTTCATTCCTTTTTATGGTTGAGTAATACTCCATTGTATATATGTACCACATCTTCTTTATCCATTCATCTGTTGATAGGCATTTAGGCTGCTTCCATGTCCTGGCTATTGTAAATAGTGCTGTATTGAACATTGAGGTGCATGTGTCTTTTTGAATTATGGTTTACTCTGGGTATATGCCCAGTAGTGAGATTGCTGGGTCATATGGTAATTCTAATTTTAGTTTTTTTTTTTTTTTTTTTTTTTTGCGGTACGCTGGCCTCTCACTGTTGTGGCCTCTCCCATTGCGGAGCACAGGCTTCAGACACATAGGCTCAGCGGCCATGGCTCACAGGCCCAGCCGCTCCGCGGCATGTGGGATCTTCCTGGACTGGGGCACGAACCCGTGTCCCCTGCATCGGCAGGTGGACTCTCAACCACTGCGCCACCAGGGAAGCCCTATTTTTAGTGTTTTTAAGGAACCTCCATACTGTTCTCTATAGTGGTTGTATCAATTTACATTCCCACCAACAGTGCGAGAGGGTTCCCTTTTCTCCACACCTTCTCCAGCATTTGTTGTTTGTAGATTTTCTGATGATGCCCATTCTAACTGGTGTGAGGTGATACCTCACTGTAGTTTTGATTTGCATTTCTCTAATAATCAGTGATGTTGAGCAGCTTTTCATGTGCTTCTGGGCCATCTGTATGTCTTCTTTGGAGAAATGTCTATTTAGGTCTTCTGCCCATTTGTGGATTGGGTTGTTTGTTTTTTTAATATTGAGCTTCATGAGCTGTTTATATATTTTGGAGATTAATCCTTTGTCCGTTGATTTGTTTGCAAATATTTTCTCCCATTCTGAGGGTTGGCTTCTTATCCTGTTTGCAGTTTCCTTTGCTGTGCAAAAACTTTTAAGTTTCATTAGGTCCCATTTGTTTATTTTTATTTCCATTACTCTAGGAGGTGGATCAAAAAAGATCTTGCTGTGATTTACGTCAAAGAGTGTTGTTCCTAGGTTTTCCTCTAAGAGTTTTATAGTGTCTGGTCTTCCATTTAGGTTTGTAATCCATTTAGAGTTTATTTTTGTTTATGGTGTTAGGGAGTGTTCTAATTTCATTCTTTTACATGTAGCTGTCCAGTTTTCCCAGCAGCACTTATTGAAGAGACTGTCTCTTCTCCATTGTATATCCTTGCCTCCTTTGTCATAGATTAGTTGACCATAGGTGTCTGGGTTTATCTCTGGGCTTTCTATCCTGTTCCATTTATCTATATTTCTGTTTTTGTGCCAGTAGCATATTGTCTTGATTACTATAGCTTTGTAGTATAGTCTGAAGTCTGGAAGCCTGATTCCTCCAGCTCCGTTTTTTTCCCTCAAGACTGCTTTGGCTATTCAGGGTCTTTTGTGCCTCCTAAAAATTTTAAGATTTTTTGTTCCAGTTCCATAAAAAATGCCATTGGTAATTTGATAGGGATTGCATTGAATCTGTAGATTGCTTTAGGTAGTATAGTCATTTTCACAATATTGATTCCTCCTATCCAAGAACATGGTGTATCTCTCCATCTGTTTGTTTCATCTTTAATTTCTTTCATCAGTGTCTTATAGTTTTCTGCATACAGGTCTTTTGTCTCCCTAGGTAAGTTTATCCCTAGGTATTTTATTCTTTTTGTTGCAATGGTAAATGGGAGTGTTTCCTTAATTTCTCTTTCAGATTTTTCATCACTAGTGTATAGGAATGCAAGAGATTTCTGTGCATTAATTTTGTATCCTGCAACTTTACCAGATTCATTGATTAGCTCTAGTCATTTTCTGGTGGCATCTTTAGGATTCTCTATATATAGTATCATGTCATCTGCAAACAGTGACAGTTTTACTTCTTCTTTTCCAATTTGTATTCTTTTTATTTCTTTTTCTTTTCTGATTGCCGCTGCTAGGACTTCTCAAACTATGTTGAATAATAGTGGTGAGAGTGGACATCCTTGTCTTGTTCCTGATCTTACAGGAAATGCTTTCAGTTTTTCACCATTGAGAATGACGTTTGCTGTGGGTTTATTGTATATCGCCTTCATTATGTTGAGGTAGGTTCCCTCTATGCCCACTTTCTGGAGAGTTTGCATCATAAATGGGTGTTGACTTTTGTCAAAAGCTTTTTCTGCATCTATTGAGATGATCATATGGTTTTTCTTCTTCAATTTGTTAATATGGTGTATCACATTGATTGATTTGCATATATTGAAGAATCCTTGCATCCCTGGGATAAATCCCACTTGATTGTGGTGTATGATCCTTTTAATGTGTTGTTGGATTCTGTTTTCTAGTATTTTGTTGAGGATTTTTGCATCTATATTCATCAGTGATATTTTCTGTAATTTTCTTTCTTTGGAGTATCTTTGTCTGGTTTTGGTATCAGGGTGATGGTGGCCTCATAGAATGAGATTAGCAGTGTTTCTTTCTCTGCAATTTTTTGGAAGAGTTTGAGAAGAATATGTGTTAGCTCTTCTCTAAATGTTTGATAGAATTCACCTGTGAATCCATCTGGCCCTGGACTTTTGTTTGTTGGAAGATTTTTAATCACAGTTTCAATTTTATTACTTGTGATTGGTCTGTTCACATTTTCTATTACTTCCTGGTTCGGTCTTGGAAGGTTATACCTCTCTAAGAATTTGTCCATTTCTTCCAGGTTGTCCAGTTTATTGGCAGAGAGTTGCCTGTAGTAGTCTCTTAGGATGCTTTGTATTTCTGTGGTGTCTGTTGTAACTTCTCCTTTTTCATTTCTAATTTTATTGATTTGAGTCCTCTCCCTCTTTTTCTTGATGACTCTGGCTAATGGTTTATCAATTTTGTTGATCTTCTCAAAGAACCAGCTTTTAGTTTTATTGATCTTTGCTATTGTTTTCTTTGTTTCTATTTCATTTATTTCTGCTCTGATCATTATGATTTCCTTCCTTCTGCTATCTTTGGGTTTTGTTTGCTCTTCTTTCTCTAGTTCTTTTAGGTGTACGGTTAGATTTTTTATTTGAGATGTTTGTTGTTTCTTGAGGTAGGATTTTATAGCTATAAACTTCCCTCTTAGAACTGCTTTTGCCACATCCCATAGGTTTTGGATCATCGTGTTTTCATTGTCATTTGTCTCAAGGTATTTTGTTATTTCCTCTTTGATTTCCTCAGTGATCTCTTGGTTATTTAGTAACGTATTGTTTAGCCTCCATGTGTTTGTGTTTTTTACATTTTTTTCATAATTGATTTGTAATCTCAGTGTTGTGGCCAGAAAAGATGCTTGTTATGATTTCAGTTTTCTTAAATTTACTGAGGCTTGATTTGTGACCCAAGATGTGATCTATCCTGGAGAATGTTCCGTGCACACTTTAGAAAAAAGTATAATCTGCTGTTTTGGGATGGAATGTCCTATAAATATCAATTAAATCTATCTGGTCTATTGTGTCATTTAAAGCTTATGTCTCCTTATTAATCTTCTGTTTGGCTGATCTGTCCATTGGTGTAAGTGAGGTATTTAAGTCCCACACTATTATTGTGTTAATATCGATTTCCTCTTTTATAGCTGTTAGCAGTTGCCTTATGTATTGAGATGCTCCTATGTTGGGTGCATATATATTTATAATTGTTATATCTTCTTCTTGGATTGATCCCTTGATTATTATGTAGTGTCCTTCCTTGTCTCTTATAACATTCTTTATTTTAAAGTATTTTATGTGATATGAGTGTTGCTACTCCAGCTTTCTTTTGATTTCCATTTGCATGGATTATCTTTTTCTATCCTCTCATTTTCAGTCTGTATGTGTCCCTAGGTCTGAAGTGGGTCTCTTGTACACAACATATATATGGGTCTTGTTTTCGTATCCATTCAGCGAGCCTGTGTCTTTTGTTTGGAGCATTTAATCCATTCACATCTAAGGTAATTATCGATATGTATGTTCCTATTACCATTTTCTTAATTATTTTGGGTTTGTTGTTTTCTTCTCTTGTGTTTTCCGCTTAGAGGAGTTCCTTTAGAATTTGTTGTAGAGCTGGTTTGATGGTGATGAATTCTCTTAGCTTTTGCTTGTTTGTAAAGCTTTTGATTTCTCCATTGAATCTGAATGAGATCCTTGCCTGGTAGAGTAATCACGGTTGTAGGTTCTTCCTTTTCATCACTTTAACTATATCATGCCAGTCTCTTCTGGGTTGTAGAGTTTCTGCTGAGAAATCAGCTGTTAACCTTATGGATGTTCCCCTGTATGTTATTTGTCGTTTTTCCCTTTCTGCTTACAATAATTTTTCTGTCTTTAATTTTTGCCAATTTGGTTACTATGTGTCTTGGATTGTTTCTCCTTGGGTTTATCCTGTATGGGACTCTCGGTGCTTCCTGGAATTAGGTGGCTATTTCCTTTTCCATGATAGGGAAGTTTTTGACTATAATCTCTTCAAATATTTTCTTGGGTCCTTTCTCTTTCTCTTCTCCTTCTGGGACCCCTATAATACGAATGTTGTTGCATTTAATGTTGTCCCAGAGGTCTCTTAGGCTGTCTTCGTTTCTTATCTTTCTTTTTTCTTTATCATGTTCTGTGGCAGTGAATTCTACCATTCTGTCTTCCAGGTCACTTATCCGTTCTTCTGCCTCAGTTATTCTGCTATTGATTCCTTCTACGGTAGTTTTGTAGTTTCAGTTATTGTGTTGTTCATCTCTGTTTTTTGTTCTTTAATTCTTCTAGGTATTTGTTAATCTTTTCTTGCATCTTCTCGGTCTTTGCCTCTGTTCTTTTTCCGAGGTCCTGGATCATCTTCACTATCATTATTCTGATTCTTTTTCTGGAAGGTTGTCTATCTCCACTTCATTTAGTTGTTTTTCTGGGGTTTTATCTTGTTCCTTCATCTAGTACGTAGCCCTCTGCCTTTTCGTCTTGTCTGTCTTTCTGTGAATGTGGTTTTTGTTCCACAGGCTGCAGGATTGTAGTTCTTTGTAGTTCTTCTTGCTTCTGTCTACCTCTAGTCCAACTGATTAACTTTTAAATCGTATTTTATGAATTCCAGAAGTGTTAGGACCCCAAAGTTAAATTTAATCAATAAAATTGTTTATCTACATGTTTGTGGCAAAAGAAAGAAGATTTAAGAAATTGGAAAAACACAACTTAACATGGGATAACGGATCTCTATAACTACAGATGAGAAAAGTAATACTTGGTTAAATAATATCTGTAAAATTATTTTACCCCAGTGTAAGTAGTGTAGGAAAAACTGATAGCTCTTTGAATTCAGGAACTTCAGTTAATTATTGAACAGGGTCATAGATGTATTTATCTCTCAACTCTACTAAATATAATGGTCATGAAAATGGGATACCTTATTTACATGTATAGAGTATATAAGATGTTGCTTTGTTAAGTACCTCATATATATACAAATATTTCATGTATGGAATTATATATATATATGTAATCACAGGTAGGTCACTTAATAATTACTTATTTTTGAGTTTTAGTATTTATGTATATTTTATACACCTATTCACATACAGTTTGTTTTTCAAGCCTCACAGCTTGTCACCCCTTCTGGTTCTTTACCTCTTTCTAGCTGCAAGAGTCACTTGACCTCAGTGTATAGCACTGATGAGACCAGCCCTGAATTCTGGCTAGAGTGACAGAATATCAAGAAAATTCTTTGTGGTTCAACATCGAGCCATTCTGATTTGCCTCTAATCTGAGTCTAAGCTTGAGTCCTCATGACTAACTGGATCTTCATCTTGCTTCTTGTATCTAAATTTCGAGCTCAGACATGGACTTAGATCAGACTTCACTGAGAAGCGTTCTTTGACTCATCCAAAAAGCCCAGACCCTCAGGCAGAAAAGGTCATTCCTGAATTTGTCTTCCTGAATGTTCTTCCTGCTCCTTCAATCCCTGAGATCTAGTTAACCCCTGTCACCAACAGTCCTCTAAAGTTGATGTTTAATGTGCTTTGGTTGGGGAGAAGGATCCTTTATCAAGTTATGCTACACAGAGAAAATAGTACAAAGCTTGAATTTGGTGCCACAGAAACTTGTGTCACTTTAGAGATCTAGTTAACCCCTGTCACCAACAGTCCTCTAAAGTTGATGTTTAATGTGCTTTGGTTGGGGAGAAGGATCCTTTATCAAGTTATGCTACACAGAGAAAATAGTACAAAGCTTGAATTTGGTGCCACAGAAACTTGTGTCACTTTAGAGATCTAGTTAACCCCTGTCACCAACAGTCCTCTAAAGTTGATGTTTAATGTGCTTTGGTTGGGGAGAAGGAGCCTTTACCAAGTTATGCTACACAGAGAAAATAGTACAAAGCTTGAATTTGGTGCCACAGAAACTTGTGTCGCTTTAGTACTTTTATCTTTTTTTTTCCCCAATTTAATTAACAATGAAGCTTTGTGAGGTTTTAATTGGACAATGTACAGCAATGCACCTATATACAGGTCCTGGCATACCTTCTGTCATTCAGGATTTGGTCAGAGCAGCAAAACCATCAGAAATGAGATAGAATAAGGGATTAATTAGAGGGGCTTGACATTGTGCAAGTGTGGGAGTTGGTTAAACAATTTATGTATGGCTGTTGGTTTTGCATCTGTTGCTGGACCTGAAGTGAGCATGGAGTTGGAAAGGAGAGATGGGTGTGAAGTGAACAAGAACAAGGACAAATTGTAATACAGGAGGATAAGCGGGAACCAAATGTAAGCTGAAAATTGAGTTAATCTGTCACCACCGCTAATCCTATAATTTAGATGAGGCAGGTGACTTATAGGAGAGGCTGACACTCTCTTTCAGTATCCTAAAAATGCACCTGGCTCAGGTGTTGGAGAAACCCAAGGAGTAGATAAGACAGAAGCCAACATGGTGAACCCCATATGCACAACAACATAGTGAGCTGAACTAGCATCTGACCTGCCAAGCAAAACAAGACTCCTGATTCACTTCTAGAGTCCACTCCTTCCACGAATTTCCCTTGCTGTGAGCCCTCACCCAGAATCATAAAGAGAAGAGAATTCTAGGAAACACATTTCAAGCTTAGTTAAGCTGGCATAGTACAGAGACTCCAAATCCCTTTCTTTCTTCCCATTTGTGCTTCAAGTCTATATCTCAAAAGGTATGGTAAAAAACTATATGTAAACTCTTTAGGTCTTGTTTAAATGACCTAATTGAATTGGCAATCTCTGATTCAATCAGCAAGGTGAGTTTATTCCATTTGTCAGGAAATTGGACATCTGCTCAACCCTATTTTTGTCTTTGTTCTTTAAGCTGGATCAAGTTATTTCACTTCTCTTTGCCACAGTTATTGTGTGTCTAAGATTTAACACTACTTTTGAGGCTATAACTATAGCAATTTTGTACTTCTTTCAAGCATGATGGGAGGATAATTGGTTTATGACATATGAAGCCCTTTTAAGCTTCTTCAGTGAGCAGGGGGGTGGGGGCATTACAGTACCAAAGTTCATAAAACTGTTCATTTAATTGTTTTTACTCATCCAGACCCACTGCCGATAATCCTGATATGAACATCATGCATTGTTCTTTCAAGGGCAGGGTTATTTTAGATTTAGAAAGGTCTCCAAAGCTTTTTAAACCTGTTTGAGCACTAAAGGTCTGCAAGAGCAATGTATTTTCCACCACATTAAATAACACATTCAAGTGTAAGTGGTTTTCAAAGTGAGGAACTAAAGAAAAGGGCACCAGATGAAGCTGCTCTTGCTGTGTCTCCAAGGTGACTCTTTGTCACGTAGCAATGGGCCTGGCCCCCTGACAAGGCTGGTAACAGTGGCCTTGGTGGAGAGTGACAGTGTAATCACTATAGCCCCCTTCAGAGCTGTTGCTCATAGACTAGACCTGACTAAATTCTTCAAAACATTGAGTTCAGTGGTAGAAAAGGAAATATCCCACTGCCTGTATCAACCTTGAAATTTAAAATCAAATATAATATATTAATGTTCAAAGGAAAGAATCTCTTAAGAACTCAGATTTGCAACATATGCAGGTGCTTGCAGGGAGGAGAATCTGGGAAACACATTCTTGACCAACCTCTAAACAACAGGAGGATAGGATTTTTAAATCCTACTTTAGCTATTAATTTTTAAGGATCTCAGTATCCTTTTTCCTGAAAAAAAAAAGTAGCATTTCTTAGAATATTTGCAATGTCTAAGTGAAGAATTTATCTGTCATCCCTTTGAATATTGAATGTGTGTTTAAGCACCACATGGAAATGATTGGTAATTTTACTTCTAGTTTCTAAATTAATAGTTTCTGGATCTTCTGGCAACAGGTCTCTAATGTGTCATCTTATCATTGATCAAAGATAGACTACTATATTAGCAATTAATTATGGCCAAACACAAACCCAGTTAAGACCTCTAGTAATAGTCTAGAGGGAAATAAAAGGACCTGAAGTGTGGCAGTGGGGCCAGGAAGGAGGAAGTGGAATTGAGATTTCTTGACTTTGGTGGTCGGGGAATGTACAAAAAAGCCAATTTGGAGGTTTCTAGCTTGGGCCATTGGGTAGATGGTAATGCAGTGATCTGAGAAATAAAATGGAGGAAGAGAAGCAGGCAGGAGATGAAAAGATCAGTTTGTAGCCAATATCTGGAACTAACTGCTGCATCACTGGGTTCATCTGTGGAAGTTCTGAGTGGCTTTCCCATCAGTGTCCATCCTCCCGAGCACCAACGAAAACAGTCTAACCTCTCTCACCATCTGCATTTAGTGAGAAGAATCGCAGCTGGTTTCCATGTCCCCACCGTTGGAAAGCCCCGTGATGCTGTCAGCATTTCAGAGTGGTTGGTTGGCACTGGTTCAGTTTGCGGGTGGATTTTATTGTTGTTAATGATAGTGCTGTTGGCTGTTTTCAGGGCTAGTGATTTGTCTGCTACTTGGCCTAGGATGCAAAATTGCTGAAATCAGGGCACCTGGGGGAGAACCTTAAAATCGTGTCCTTTTAAAATGTTAACTAATGAACTTCAGTTTGATATTTTACCAGAGCCCGTGGGATTATGGGTGATAAAAACTAAAAACATAAGGTTGATGTGCTGGAAGCAATGATAAAATTTGCTTTTATGCACTTTTAGAAAATGCATAAATGTTCCAGGTCAGGTGGCACAGTAGCTGTCATAATGTGTTGTCATCTTGTCACTCTTACACTTTATCCTCTGCATAGGACTGTGTTTGTTCAGACTCTCAATTGCATTAAGCTGCTCCTTATTAGAATAAAATATACTCAGTTCCATAAATACTGAACTAAATTCACTTGGGTATTTTAATACTGGTTTTTATGCCCAATCTTAATAAGCTCAGATGCACAGCTGCATTAAGTGACAATTGAGATGTCCTTTACCTTCTTACATAATGAGTAGAGAATGGGGTTTCATGAATACTGACTTTCATGAATATTGTGTGGGTGTGTTATACATTAAAATTTTTTTCCCGTCTACACAGGAAAAGTATAACTTTTAATAGAGTGGCCCTGTCCTTGCATTCTTACTTCTGTATTATTCAGAATACCTGCCTACGTATAGAATGCATTCAGAATATTGGTTATAGTTGTTACTCTCTATTTGGAGGAAAATGGAACAAGAAGGAAAATCAGGCTTTCTAAAACATGTTTGGGAAAATTAAATGGATGTATATCTTTTAAGGTATCTGAACATGTCATCTTTTAAAACCTTAAGCCAACTCCCAGTTCTTGCCAAGATTATCTTACTATAAATAAAAATTTGATTTACTTATCTTTAAAGTTCTTTAAAGTTTGGTACTATGAGCATCCCTTTGCCTCACCCCTGGACAGTCTGCATCATTTAATTCTTCCTTCAAGTGCTCTATCTTATCCATCCGTTCCTTTCACGTAGGTCTTCATCACATCACCTCTGAAATTACTGAAAGGCTTTATAGCAGGACTTCCCGCTACTAGTCTAGTCACTTTTCGTTGTCGTATGCCAGCTTAATCTTCTTTAAAATAAATTTCTTCATATTATTCCTCTTTCAAAAACTGTGGGTTCCTTTTTCATACTATGCAGATATGAAATTGAATCTTTTAGCACTCAAGGATTTTTCACAATCAGAATTATCTCCCTAATTCAATATTTGTATCATTCATCCATTACTCATAAACTGGCATTTTTATTGTTCAATGGCATATCCCTCTTTCCTTTCCCCATGATTTTCCCTTGTTGAAAGTGCCTCCCAACTCCTCTGCCTTTCCGAACTGTACCCACCCTTCCACATTCTGCCTCCAGTCCCGCTCCCCTTTGACACTCCCCTGGAACCTTCTCTGACTTAATAATCTCTACCATGCAGTTTAGTATTTAATTAAATGCTATTTTAACATATAGAACTCTGAGGTATGAACTTTCACTGTTTAAAAACTTTAAATTGTGGAAAAATATTTCAACACGTGCAAAAGTAGACAATTTAGTAAAATAAGCATCTAAATATCCAATTGCCTGGCTCCAAAAAGGACCAACTCCTAGCTAGTCTTGTTTGACCTATGCGCCACCTCTTTTCCCTGTCTTAATATTTCAAAGTAAACATCAGAAATCATTGCATTTTATTTTTAAATATTAATAATGTGAAACAAACTTTTTGGCAGCACTGTCTACCTGTTTTTAATTGCCCTGGGAACCTGAATCTATCCTGCCATAATCAGGAGGTACCTACCCAATCCGAATAGCTATCTCTATCCTCATATTCATAACCATATCTATAACCTTTCTATATCTGTATCTATATTCACATGCATATGAATATATTTATATTCATATCTATATATCTATATATATATAAATAGGTATATCTGAATCTGTAACTATCTCTATCTCTATATCATGTCTGTCTGTCTATATCAATCTATATACCAGAAGGGATTCACAACCAAAAGATTTGAACAAGCTGAAGCTGTGTTATGGAATGAAGAGACTTCACATTCTGCTATTCATTTAGCACAAGCATAAATAGCTATTATAAATGATATCTTTTCCACAATAAGTTTCTCATACTTGTTTGCTGCCTTATTAAAGAAGCATCTTCTCTTCTTATATAATTATACAGATGCTCTCTGAGAGTTCCATGCTGCATTTGACCCACATTAATCTATCCTGAGATGCTCAGTAATTTTATCAGTGCCCTTGCCAGGTATTCTTAACTGATACATGAACAAATATTCCCAGTTCACTTTTACACCTTCATCAGCCACAATACTAAGGAAGCTTCAGGTCCCTGTAAGATGCTCTGCAAATGCCTGCCACTGATTACTATTGCTCTGGGAAGGAGTGCTGTCCTTGTATCTCACTGGAACCAAGGTTGATCTGAATTCTTTGAAGTCTTTGACCAGTTTCTTCTTTGTTCCACCTTTCTGTTTTCTGTAACTGTTACTTTCTTTTCTAGTTGATAGGTAAGAGATACTCCTCTAGGCCAGATGAATAACTTCCCAATTACACTCAGCTGACAGTAGTTCTCCCATTTATTGGAAGGTAGAAATACAGATGTCAGGACACGACCATGACTGTTTCAGTGCAGGGTATTCCTGTTAACTCACTCATGTGTAGACTTCCCTTAGGGGAAAATTTTGAATGGTATCCCCAGCTCCTTCTCTGGCAGCAACCATGTTTTATACTTCAATCCAAAGAACACTTCTGAGTACTTACCATGTGCCAGATATTTTATTAGATGTTGGGTCTTTTGGGGTTAAAAAAAAAAATCACTGTCCCTTCTACTGAGGGCCTTACAGACAAAGAAAATAATTTGTTTAATAGGGTATTGATCATGCCATTTTTTTCAATATCTCTCAATCCAACCATTCTGTGTTACAACTGTCCCCAGTTTCGTCTAACTTCTCTGATCATTCATATTTTGTTCCCACTGCAGGCTCCTTTTTTCCCATCAATTCCTCAAATGTTGGTGTGCTCCCATACTCTGTATTTTGTCTTCCTCTCTCCCTGTTGTCCATATTCTCCCAGCGTGATCTCATATGCTCTATCCTGGTGATTAATAGTGGCACTCCTAACTAAAATATCTCCTTTGCATTCCAAACCCATATATTTCCAATTTGCTGGACATCTTTTCTTTTTCCATCAAATCTTTTACTCTTCTGCCACTGGCACTCCATACCTCCACCAAAGTCTGGCTGTTAGCCCAGATGCTCCTCCATTCACTCCCTATGTGCAGCCCTGACAATTCTTTTTTCTCTTTCATTTCTCAAATTCATTTCTTCTCCCATTTTCCATTAACACTTCAATTTTACTAGTTGCAGCTCTCTTTTCTCTTCCCTAGGATATTACCAAAACTATCAGATATTCCTGTCTCCTCTTGTCTTCTCTAAATCATTCTTCACATCACAACAGCCTTCATATACTATTCCATAAAACATGAAGCACAAAAGTAAAGTATAATATTTCCCTGATTAAAAACTCTTAATGATTCTCAGTTGCCTATGTGATAAACTCATATTCCCTATTTAGGACAGGCTCTCCAAATTCTGACTCTGTCTACTTCTCCAGTCTTATTTCATGATTCCACCTCTCCCTACTTTCACATCCCATCTCCACCAACATAAAAACATTCACCCAAATCACATGCACGACTTCCCTACCTTTTCTCACGCCTGGGAATCCATTCTGGTACTTTCCCAAGAGAACACATCTTCATTTTCTAAGACTTTGTTCATTTATTTATTTTTTAACCTGAGGTGTTTCCTTCTGCTTATGTAGATTTGATTTCTCACATATTGTACCTCCACTTTGCTGTATACATAATTTCATAAAGCACCAAAGCTGCACTATTGCATTGTCTGTTTGCACATGTCTTGTATTATAATAGGTTAATTGAAGACAAGAACAAGGTTAAATTCACCTCTGAAATCCTGATACCTAACGGAGCACCTAGTTTATAGAAAACACTAAATGAATGTTTATTGACAGATGGGATGGAAGAATGATGCAAAACTTCCTATTTATTTAATGTTATTCAATTCCATATTTGTATGTTTATAAACTTTATCTTTCGAGGCCTTGATATTCGATTCTCTGAAGAATCTCTACCAGTCTACTCTCCTTGAAGTGACTAATATTGTGATATGATAGTTAACTTTGCTCCTTCAGATGTTAAAAGGAGCATGTTAAAAGTTAGCCATTTTGAGTCTAAAGGTTTTTTTTGTTTTGGTTTGTTGTTTTTGTTTTTTTTTTTTTTTTTTTGCGGTACGCGGGCCTCTCACTGTTGTGGCCTCTCCCGTTGCGGAGCACAGGCTCCGGACGCGCAGGCTCAGCGGCCATGGCTCACGGGCCCAGCCGCTCCGCGGCATGTGGGATCTTCCCAGACCGGGGCACGAACCCGTGTCCCCTGCATCGGCAGGCGGACTCTCAACCACTGCGCCACCAGGGAAGCCCCAACACGTGGATTTTTTGACTGCCCGGCATCTGCCTTCCTTTCCTATGTTTTCACTATATGTCTTGGTAGGAGGTAGCGCCTGAATCCTACTACAGTTCCAGAAAGCCCAGTTAATTCAGGTTCAAGCTTCTCTCATGAATGAGATCTAGCCTTGGCTAACGAGACCAAGATCCTCCTGGCATTTTAAATTTGAGGGAGTCACACAAAATTCAGAGACAGCGGGACGCATTCATTTGTGCGGAAGCCACACCCATTTCCCAGGTTGGGTAGCGGCAGCCGTGTCCGTCTCATCTCCAGTGGCAGAGGAAGAAATATCTTCACATAACATTTCCTGTGGTCCTGGCACCTGCCTGATATTTCCTTGCTCCTGCTTGTTTTCATTTCATTTGCTAGACTTCTGAGGAGTTTCCTAAATTAATCCAATCTTTTTGATAAAATCCTTCAGCTTCAATTGACCAGAGTCAATTTTTGTTTCTTTCTACTAACAAAATTTACTAATAACTATTGGTGAATTTTATTTATGTAAAACTGTATAAGTGGAAGGCTATGTGCTAGTATGCCTCTAATTTAAAATGGATGTATTTAATTCACTAAACACACTGAGCACAGTTATTCCAAGTAATGAATACAGAAGCAAAATATTCTAACACAACACCAGAGAGCAGACACTGTGGGTAAATGATGTAAGTAATTTATGGACAGTAGCCACTGCTTTGCCTTCAGATATTTATCTCTTTTGTATGCCTTTCCCCAGGTGCCATCTGAAAGGGGAATAGTAGGCAGCTAATGAAGGTGTTCTCTGTGGTATTATAAGCAGTTTCAAGAATAAGGAATAGAGCAATTGTCTGCAATCATAAGCAGATGTTGCAAAGCTCTATAAGCCTTAATGGCTGTTGTTCAATAAAGCTTTTTAGGAGGAAAAAAAATCAATAACACTAAAATAAATTGTCTATGGGAAACATTTACTCACCATTTTTCATGAGAAAATTACTGTATGGAGACAAAATTATGCTCTTTGGATACAGTTTGAAAGTTGAAAAGCTAAAGGGATTGTGTTTATACTTGCATGTTTGGCTTCTGTGAGTTTTATGAATTATCATTGGGACATCTATAGAGCCTTTACAAGTGAAAACTACGCATGATGTTAGACTTTAAGCAACCTAAACAATGTGAAAGGAAAACTACATCCTGTTCAGCTGAAATCACGTAATACTAAATGGAGGTGTGGGCCTCAAGATTTGAATATGTCAAAACTATAGATTCTTTCCTCTCTCTTAAATTGCACCTCTGGTGGCTACAAGAAAAGCGAGCAATCTGTGTGTGAAGCCATCTAGATATTTTCCTCCTATTCATGCAACAGATTCATGAACAGGCCAGGCTGTAAATTAACTAGGAGATGCTGGCATCTTAGCCATATTTTGAAAGTGAAACCTTGTAGTCTCTACCAGTGTTTCCCAAAGGATGGCCCTGTGACCACATACAACAAAGTCACTTGGGTTGCTTATTAAAAGCGTAGATTCCTTATCCCCACCCTACAAACTCAAATTAGGAAGTAGTCTTTATATGTGTCTATGATGCTACACTCTCTAGTATTAATCATTGATAATGTCTCTCTCCTCTTAAATAACCTCCCTAGGACCAGAGTTAATTCTAATCAAAATGTGAATAAGTACAGATTTATATGCAGAACCTTATTTCCTGCCCAGTCCCCTCCCTTCCCAACTCATTTGGCAGGCATATCTTAGCCACTTCCCTACCCTTTTCCACATAATCCATTATCTGGTGCTTCTCCTAATGCCATATGCTTTCTGTGACCCCAGGCACTCAGAATTTGGCCATCACATTCCTCAAATTCTATTCTTCCATTAAAACAACTCTCCTAAGTTTTCTCCCCATAGCCAAGTCATCCAAAGCAATAAGGAACTATCGACAATCTACTCTGTAACTAATTGAGAGGGCTGAAGAAAATACCTAAATAATCCTTCCATCTTGAATGATACTCGAGTATTTAACAGACCCTCCCCTCTGCAAAGCACCTCATCAGCCGTCTCTTCCAAGGGAGTCAATAATCACATAAGATTTTGCAGCTAGTGTTCTTTTAATAAATATTTATTAAAAGAATGATGGAAATTACAATCCAGGTTGAAGGGAATGGTAACATGGTGGTAAGCCTATGAGAGAAATAAAGCCTCTAGTACAGGAATAGGAAGTGAAGAAGGCTTGCCAGTGACGGGTAAATGATTTAATAGAAGTGAAGTCAGAATGTACTGTGCTGAATGCTCCAAAAAAGTCATTAGCCAAAGAAAGCAGAGAGATATCTACTGCCTGTGTGAGGGGGTGGGTGGTGGGGAGTAGAGTGTGTGGTACGTGAGTGGTGCAGCAGGGCAAGAGAATTTTAAAATACATCTTAAAGTGCAGTGGTTGAGAGTCTGCCTGCCGATGCAGGGGACACGGGTTCGTGCCCCGGTCCGGGAAGATCCCACATGCCGCGGAGCGGCTGGGCCCGTGAGCCAGGGCCGCTGAGCCCGCCCGTCCAGAGCCTGTGCTCTGCAACGGGAGAGGCCACAACAGAGAGAGGCCCATGTACCGAAAAAAAAAAATCTTAAAGGAACTTAGGCAAGATTTCACTTGATATACCGAAAGGGATGCGAGATGGAGGAAACAGCACTGAACTTCGACATGTAGAGGTCTAAACTGGAGGTGAGAAGGAGGGAGTTGGCACTGCAATCATTAAGGAAGAGGAATCTAAAGTGAATTGACTACAGCTGTACACGGGTGTGTGGGAGGGGAAGCTGTCTCTGCTTTCAAGTTCAGCTGACAATAAATACGTTGGTAGTTTGAGTGTGATAATAAGCCTGTTATTTTCTCTGAAAGTCCTGCCCAGGTAGAGTTTTGTCCTCTTACACCTCCCATGCATTAGTGAAAACACAACTCCTGTTATCCATTATTTGCTGAAAGTACCCACGTGGTGATTGTCTTAATACTGGAATTGCCCAAGTAACATTTTTGGGAAATGGAGAAAGGATGTTTGAAAAATGTAGTCTGCTATTCCTTTGAAATGGGAAGCCTAACATTCTTAGTGATACTAGAAACCAGAGATCCTTAATTTGATTTCTTTCCACCACAGATAAAAACATCATGATTGTTTTGCTGCTTTAGTAGGAGAAAGAGTTACCCATAGGCAAAAAACTGTAGGGGGAAAAGGCAGGGGAAAATTCGAGTTATTTTACAAATAAAGAAACGAAGAATCAAACCACATTTGGCAGGACCAGTCGTTATCCAGGAGGCATTTACTGTTAAAGTGGCAGAGTTTGTATATCCAATAATAATATTTAGGAAGAAAGTGTAATATCTTTTTAACATAAATATATTTTCCTATCAGGGTAATTTTTTTTGAATTTCTGAATTTTATTTTATTTATGTTTTTATACAGCAGGTTCTTATTAGTCATCCATTTTATACACATCAGTGTATACATGTCAAACCCAATCTCCCAATTCATCACATCACCCGCACCCCACCCCCACCACTTCCCCCATTGGTGTCCATACGTTTGTTCTCTACCTCTTTGTCTCAATTTCTGCCCTGCAAACTGGTTCATCTGTACCATTTTTCTAGGTTCCACTTATATGCGTTAAAATACGATATTTGTTTTTCTCTTTTTGACTTACTTCACTCTGTATGACAGTCTCTAGATCCATCCACGTCTCTACAAATGACTCAATTTCGTTCCTTTTATGGCTGAGTAATATTCCATTGTATTCCATTCCATTGTACCACATCTTCTTTATCCATTCATCTGTTTTTGGGCATTTAGGTTGCTTTCATGACCTGGCGATTGTAAATAGTGCTGCAATGAACATTGGGGTGCATGTGTCTTTTTGAATTATGGATTTCTCTGGGTATATGCCCAGTAGTGGGATTGCTGGGTTATACGGTAATTCCATTTTCAGTTTTTTAAGGAACCTCCATACTGTTCTCCATGGTGACTGTATCAATTTACATTCCCACAAACAGTGCAAGAGGGTTCACTTTTCTCCACACCATCTCCAGCATTTGTTGTTTGTAGATTTTCTGATGATGCCCATTCTAAATGGTGTGAGGTGATACCTCATTGTAGTTTTGATTTGCATTTCTTTAATAATCAGTGATGTTGAGCAGCTTTTCATGTGCTTCTGGGCCATCTGTATGTCTTCTTTGGAGAAATGTCTATTTAGGTCTTCTGCCCATTTTTGGATTAGGTTGTTTGTTTTTTTAATATTGAGCTGCATGAGCTGTTTATATATTTTGGAGATTAATCCTTTGTCCGTTGATTCATTTGTAAATATTTTCTCCCACTGTGAGGGTTGTCTTTATGTCTTGCTTATGGTTTCCTTTGCTGCACAAAAGTTTTTAAGTTTCATTAGGTCGCATTTGTTTATTTTTGTTTTTATTTCCATTACTCCAAGAGGTGGATCAAAAAAGATCTTGCTGTGATTTATGTCAAAGAGTGTTCTTCCTATGTTTTCCTCTAAGAGTTTTATAGTGTATGGTCTTACATTTAGGTCTCTAATCCATTTTGAGTTTATTTTTGTGTATGGTGTTAAGGAGTGTTCTAATTTCATTCTTTTACATGTAGCTGTCCGGTTTTCCCAGCAGCACTTATTGAAGAGACTGTCTTTTCTCCATTGGATATCCTTGCCTCCTTTGTCATAGATTAGTTGACCATAGGTGTCTGGGTTTATCTCTGGGCTTTCTACCTTGTTCCATTGATCTATATTTCTGTTTTTGTGCCAATACCATACTGTCTTGATTACTATAGCTTTGTAGTATAGTCTGAAGTCTGGAAGCCTTATTCCTCCCAATCCGTTTTTTCCCCTCAAGACCACTTTGGCTATTCGGGGTCTCTTGTGTCTCCATACAAATTATAACAGTTTTTGTTCCAGTTCTGTAAAAAATGCCATTGGTAATTTGATAGGGATTGCATTGAATCTGTAGATTGCTTTGGGTAGTAGTATAGTCATTCCAACAATATTGATTCTTCCAATCCAAGAACATGGTATATCTCTCCATCTGTTTGTTTCATCTTTAATTTCTTTCATCAGTGTCCTATAGTTTTCTGCATACAGGTCTTTTGTCGCCCTAGGTTGGTTTATCCCTACATATTTTATTCTTTTTGTTGCAATGGTAAATAAGAGTGTTTCCTTATTTTCTCTTCCAGATTTTTCATCATTAGTGTATAGGAATGCAAGAGATTTCTGTGCATTAATTTTGTATCCTGCAACTTTACCAAATTCATTGATTAGCTCTAGTCATTTTCTGGTGGCATCTTTAGGATTCGCTCTATATAGTATCATGTCATCTGCAAACAGTGACAGTTTTACTTCTTCTTTTCCAATTTGTATTCCTTTTATTTCTTTTTCTTCTCCGATTGCCATGGCTAGGACTTCCAAAACTATGTTGCGTAATAGTGGTGAGAGTGGACATCCTTGTCTTGTTCCTGACCTTACAGGAAATGCTTTCAGTTTTTCACCATTGAGAATGATGTTTGCTGTGGGTTTGTCATATATGGCCTTTATTATGTTGAGGTAGGTTCCCTCTATGCCCACTTTCTGGAGAGTTTGCATCATAAATGGGTGTTGACTTTTGTGAAAAGCTTTTTCTGCATCTATTGAGATGATCATATGGTTTTTCTTTTTCAATTTGTTAATATGGTGTATCACATTGATTGAGTTGAGTATATCGAAGAATCCTTGCATGCCTAGGATAAATCCCATTGATCATGGTAGATGATCCTTTTAATGTGTCGTTGGATTCTCTTTGCTAGTATTTTCCTGAGGATTTTTGCATCTATATTCATCAGTGATATTGCTCTGTAATTTTCTTTTTTTGTAGTATCTTTGTCTGGTTTTGGTATCAGGGTGATGGTGGCCTCATAGAATCAGTTTGGGAGTGCACCTTCCTCTGCAATTTTTTGGAAGAGTTTGAGAAGGATAGGTGTTAACTCTTCTCTAAATATTTGATAGAATTCACCTGTGAAGCCATCTGGTCCTGGACTTTTGTTTGTTGGAAGGTTTTTAATCACAGTTTCAATTTCATTACTTTCATTGGTCTGTTCATATTTTCTATTTCTTCCTCATTCAGTCTTGGAAGGTTATACCTTTCTAAGAATTTGTCCATTTCTTCCAAGTTGTCCAGTTTATTGGCATAGAGTTGCTTGTAGTAGTCTCTTAGGATGCTTTGTATTTCTGTGGTGTCTCTTGTAACTTCTCCTTTTTCATTTCTAATTTTATTGATTTGAGTCCTCTCCCTCTTTTTCTTGATGACTCTGGCTAATGGTTTATCAAGTTTGTTGATCTTCTTAAAGAACCACCTTTTAGTTTTATTGATCTTTGCTATTGTTTTCTTTGTTTCTATATCATTTATTTCTGCTCTGATCTTTGTGATTTCTTTCCATCTGCTAACTTTGGGTTTTCTTTATTCTTCTTTCTGTAGTTCCTTTAGGTGTAAGGTCAGATTGTTTATTAGAGATTTTTTTGTCTCTTGAGGTAGGCTTGTATAGCTATAAACCTCCCTCTTAGAACTGCTTTTGCTGCATCCCATAGGTTTTGGATCGTCGTGTTTTCATTGTCATTTGTCTCTAGGTATTTTTTGATTTCCTCTTTGATTTCTTCAATGATCTCTTGGTTATTTAGTAACGTATTGTTTAGCCTCCATGTGTTTGTGTTTTTTGCATTTTTTCCTGTAATTGATTTGTGATCTCATAGTGTTGTGGTCAGAAAAGATGCTTGATATGATTTCAATTTTCTTAAATTTACTGAGGCTTGATTTGTGACCCAAGATGTGATCTCTCCTGGAGAATGGATGTTCTATGAGCACTTGAGAAAAAAGTATAATCTGCTGTTTTGGGATGGAATGTCCTATAAATATCAATTAAATCTATCTGGTCTATTGTGTCATTTAAAGCTTTTTTTCCTTATTAATTTTCTGTTTGGCTGATCTGTCCATTGGTGTAAGTGAGGTGTTAAAGTCCCCCACTATTATTGTGTTACTGTCGATTTTCCCTTTTATAGCTGTTAGCAGTTGCCTAATGTATTGAGGTACTCCTATGTTGGGTGCATATATATTTACAATTGTTATATCTTTTTTTGGATTGATCCCTTGATCATTATGTAGTGCCCTTCCTTGTCTCTTGTAACATTCCTTATTTTAAAGTCTATTTTATCTGATATGAGTATTGCTACTCTAGCTTTCCTTTGATTTTCATTTGCATGGAATATCTTTTTCCATCCCCTCACTTTCAGTCTGTATGTGTCCCTAGGGCTGAAGTGGGTCTCTTGTAGGCAATATATATATGGGTCTTATTTTTGTATCCATTCAGTGAGCCTGTTTCTTTTGGTTGGAGCATTTAATCCATTCACGTCTAAGGTAATTATCGATATGTATGTTCCTATTACCATTTTCTTAATTGTTTGTGTTTGTTTTTGTAGATCATTTTCTTCTCTTGTGTTTCCCACTTAGAGAAGTTCCTTTTAGCATTTGTTGTAGAGCTGGTTTGGTGGTGCTGAATTCTCTTAGCTTTTGCTTGTCTGTCAAACTTTTGATTTCTCCATTGAATCTGAATGAGATCCTTGCTGGATAGAGTAATCTTGGTTGTAGGTTCTTCCCTTTCATCACTTTAAGTATATCATGCCAGTCTCTTCTGGGTTGTAGAGTTTCTGCTGAGAAATCAGCTGTTAACCTTATGGATGTTCCCCTGTATGTTATTTGTTGTTTTTCCCTTTCTACCTACAATAATTTTTGCCAATTCGATTGGTATGTGTCTTGGTGTGTTTCTCCTTGGGTTTATCCTGTATGGGACTCTCTGTGCTTGCTGGACTTGGGTGGCTCTTTCCTTTCCCATGTTAGAGAAGTTTTAGACTATAATCTCTTCAAATATCTTCTTCGGTCCTATCTCTCTCTCTCTTCCCCTTCTGGGACCCCTATAATGTGAATGTTGTTGCATTTAATGTTGTCCTAGAGATCTCTAAGCTGTCTTAATTTCTTTTCTTTTCTTTCTTTTTTTTTTTTTTTTACGGTATGCAGGCCTCTCACTGTTGTTGCCTCTCCCCTTGCGGAGCACGTGCTCCAGACACGCAAGCTCAGCGGCCATGGCTCATGGGTCCAGTCCGCGGCACGTGGGATCTTCCTGGACCGGGGCACGAACCCGTGTCCCCTGTATCAGCAGGCGGACTCTCAACCACTGCGCCATCAGGGAATCACATTCTTCTTTCTTTATTCTCTTCTGCATCAGTGAATTCCACCATTCTGTCTTCCAGGTCACTTATCCATTCTTCTGCCTCAGTTATTCTGGTATTGATTCCTTCTAGTGTAGTTTTCATTTCAGTTATTGTATTGTTCATCTCTGTTTGTTTGTTCTTTAATTCTTCTAGATCTTTGTTAATCATTTCTTGCATCTTCTCAATCTTTGCCTTCATTCTTTTCCCGAGGTCCTGGATCATCTTCACTGTCATTATTCTGAATTAGTTTCCTGGAAGGTTGCCTATTTCCACTTCATTTAGTTATTTTTCTGGGATTTTCTGTTTTTCCTTCATCTGGTACATAGCCCTCTGCCTTTTCGTCTTGTCTGTCTTTCTGTGAATGTGGTTTTTGTTCCACAGGCTGCAGGATTGTAGTTCTTGCTTCTGCTGTCTGCCCTCTGGTGGATGAGGCTATCTAAGAGGCTTGTGCAAGTTTCCTGTTGGGAGGGACTGGTGGTGGGTAGAGCTGACTGTTGCTCTGGTGGGCAGAGCTCAGTAAAAGTTTAATCTGCTTGTCTGCTGATGGGTGGGGCTGAATCCCCTCCCTGGTGGTTGTTTGGCCTGAGGTGCCCCAGCACTGGAGCCTACCCAAACTCTTTGGTATGGCTAATGGCAGACTCTGAGAGGGCTCACGCTAAGGAGTACTTCCCAGAACTTTTGCTGCCAGTGTCCTTGTCCTCACGGTGGGAGACAGCCACCCCCTGCCTCTGCAGGAGACTCTCCGACACTAGCAGGTAGGTCTGGTTCAGTGTCTATGGGGTTACTCCTCTTTCCCTGGGTCCCTATGCGCACACTACTTTGTGTGTGCCCTACTAGTGGGGAGTCTCTGTTTTCCCAGTCCTGTCAAAGTCCTGCAATCAAATCCCACTAGTGTTCAAAGTCTGATTCTCTAGGAATTCCTCCTCCCGTTGCTGGACCCCTAGGTTCAGAAGCCTGACATGTGATTCAGAAACTTCACTCCAGTGGGTGGACTTCTGTTGTATAAGTGTTCTCTAGTTTGTGAGGCACCCACCCAGAAGTTATGGGATTTGATTTTATTGTGATTGCGCCCCTCTTACTATCTCATTGTGGTTTCTCATTTGTCTTTTGATGTGGGGTATCTCTTTTGGTGAGTTCCAGTGTGTTCCTGTCAATGATTGTTCAGCAGTTAGTTGTGATTCCAGTGTTCTTGCAAGAGGGAGTGAGAGCATGTCCTTCTACTCTGCCATCTTGAACCAGTCTCCGTCCCTATCAGTTCATTTAGCACTTCACATATTTCTGAGATTTGGATTTTAAAAAATCTATCTGCAAACAAATTCTGTACTTATATTAAACTTGCCTTTTTGATCTCTGAGAAATTTTCTCATATGTACTTTGATTCAGTTACATTTCTTCCTGGATTATATTCTTTTTTTTTTTTTTTTTTTTCTGTATGCGGGCCTCTCACTGTTGTGGCCTCTCCTGTTGCGGAGCACAGGCTCCGGACGCGCAGGCCCAGCGGCCATGGCTCACGGGCCCAGCCGCTCCACGGCATGTGGGATCTTCCTGGACCGGGGCATGTACCCATGTCCCCTGCATCAGCAGGCAGACTCTCAACCACTGTGCCACCAGGGAATCCCCTGGATTAGATTCTTGGAATGAACCAATCATACCTAAGTATCTTGAAGAAGATTGATATGAATCCACCGTATCAGTCACCTGGCCTCCCTTGTTTCAATTTAAACATATCATCTTTATCCTGTTTGCCAGTTCATCTCGCTATTTCTTTAGCTCTGCATAAAGAAATCAATTTTACTCCAGGATTGAGAAGAGGTTGTTATCAAAGTATGCGTATTTTTAGGTCCTAAATTGTATATGAAACAAGAAATTTGATTTTGTTTCCCTTAACACAGTTAATCATGTCTTATGAACTCAGTAAGAACACATAATATAAACAAGATAGCAAATAATCTACACATGACAGCATGTTGGCATTTATAATCTTTAAGACTTTCAACTGCCACAAAAATAAACTAAATCTTTTAGTAATATTTCTAATCCTCATTATAATTAAAGTTAATTCTTTACTCCAAAGGGTAGGGAAACATATATAATAATTCAACTGTGATATTAATTTTTTAAGCTTCTATAACCCTTTAGAATTGTCAAAGTATTTTTCATGATTTTAAACTTATTTAATTTTCACAACACAAAAACTAGGAAAGCGGGACAGATATTATTTCCTTTTGATGCATGTCATAGCTGAGCTGCTAAATGGCTAGGCTTAGGTCTGGAAGCTAGTAAGAGGCAAAGCCAGAACTCAAATCCTGGTGGGCTTCCGACTTCAGTGAGCAGTGTGCCAAAAGAGTGCATGAAGTAGTGTCTCCTGATTTTTATATAGGAATTCAGAATAAGGCTGCCACTAATGTAAAAAGGTACAAATATATTTCAGCAATGAATCTTTTTAATATATTCTAATTTTTGTAAAGTAGCTTGTAAGATAGTAAATATTTTTTTAATTTTCAAAAATTTTTGTACAATTTTTAAAGGTTACTTTGCATTTATACTTATTACAAAATATTGGCTATATTCCTTGTGTGTGTTGTACAATACATCTTTGTAAATAGTAAATAGTTTTTTTTATAATAAAAATACAGCATAAATAGTAAAACAATAAAGTTAGGCAATTTCTTTTCAAACTTTATTACAAAATGCTTTGCAAATTTAGAAACTGGAAATCAGAATAAAAACTTAATGACTAAAAGGCGTATGCTGAATTAATATTAAGGAATTGAATAGTAAATTTTAATAGGATAGATTGATTTAAGTACTTATTCTTAAATGGGAAAAAGTAAGATAAAAAAGGAGGAGAACACTCATTTTATTATCATGTATTTTAGAAGCAAACACTGCAATTAGTATTAAACAAAAATCATTATAACTCTTTAGTTTGTTTTCAACAATTTAAAATTTCAATTATTTGGAATACCCTGAATATAAAAATCAGCCTGAAGCCACCAATTCATGAAAAACTCGAGCAAAATCCTTCATAT
The DNA here is from genome assembly GCF_008692025.1 of Phocoena sinus. Lineage (NCBI taxonomy): Eukaryota > Metazoa > Chordata > Mammalia > Artiodactyla > Phocoenidae > Phocoena > Phocoena sinus. Next base: position 139,342,363 of record NC_045764.1, on the reverse strand, counting down.
TTTAAAATTATGATATATTTTCGTACTTCTTAATTTAAGCAAGGAAAATTATCACCATAATATATGACTTGCCTAAAGCCACTTGTATCTTTCCATTGGAGCTTTTGAACAAAAATAATGAATAAAGTTATGGATTGAAAATATGCTAATGTTTTATGAGAACACTAGAAGAAAAAAAAAAATCAGAAGTTGATATGAGACTTCATGAAGGCTTCAAAAAAGTTTCATGACCAAGAGCACCAAAGCACCTTGTTAACATAAGAAAGCACATACATATGTCAAGCAAATAATATGCAGAATGATTTTGGTGTCACCTTCCAGTTCTTTCTGTCTAAGGCTACTTCAGTGTATTTAGGAGAAATGTGTCTCCTCATCTCATCAGATGTCTCTTCTTCCATGGTTCTGATTCTGAATTTCGGTGTTCTAAATTGACCTTCACTGGGATGGTCAATTACCTGGATAGTGCTAGGACAGCAATTTCAAGGAAATTCTCAGTCTCTCTTTGCATTTTTATAAAGTTCACAGTTTAAATACATCATCTGTTTAATTCTTATTTTGCCTTTAATTTGCTCTTTACAGTTCTGAGAATTAAGCATTGCCACATATGGGTCACTTTCCATTCTTTTGCTAGATACCATCTTTAGAAAAATCTTCCTGGTTTCCATGGCTTTGCCTTACTGGTTATATTTCCTCATAGAGATGTAAAGATGAATATGATAGTCACTGATCTCATCTAAACATTCAAGTTCTTTTCTTTCTAGACACAGAGCAAGATTAAACTTTCTTCTTTTGAAGTTAGGAGGGATTGTGTGACTTGCTTTGACCCATAAACTATGATCAGAAGTGTCATGAGTCACTTTCAAGCAGGTACCTTAAGAGTAAGCACACCAGTCACCATACTCCCTTTTCCCACCTTTGTAATCTTGGAAACACAGAGATAGGTCACCTTAGTCTGAGTCCCTGAGTGTGGATGATATAGGGCAAAACTCCCTCCCCAGATGACTCAATGATAAACAAGTAGCAAGAATATGCATTTATTGTTTTAAGCCAATGGTATGTTGGTGTGGTTTGTCCTTACAACAAAAGCTATCCTATCCTGACAGGTATAAGAATCAAGTTGAGGGCTTCTCTGGTAGCGCAGTGGTTGAGAGTCTGCCTGCCAATGCAGGGGACATGGGTTCGTGCCCCGATCCGGGAAGATCCCACATGCCGTGGAGTGGCTGGGCCCGTGAGCCATGGCCACTGGGCCTGTGTGTCCGGAGCCTGTGCTTCGCAACGGGAGAGGCCACAACAGTGAGAGGCCTGTGTACTGCAAAAAAAAAAAAAAAAAGAATCAAGTTGAATACAGTGTAGAACTACTTCAAAAATGTTAAAGCTCACATAAGCATAAGCTACCATTTCCATGGGAGATGCCTTTTGTTATTCATAAAACAGTCTCTAAGTTTCATCAGTTCATTGTAAGCAATTTGAGTTTTAAGTTCAGTCTTGATTTTTGTGCTTGATCAATCAATAAGGGTTTTGCTAGTAAATATATTGATGAACAGAGAATTCTGGAAACTGCCTAAGTAACTTCTTTTGTTTCATCTTACTTTTTATTGTGGTAACTGGTTTATGACATTATGTAAGTTTCATGTACAACAATATATTTCTACTTCTGTGTATATTATAGCATGCTCACTACCAAATAGTAGTTTCCATTTATCATCTTACTCTGGATCCCCTTTACCCATTTCAACCTCCCCTCCACCCGTTCCCCTTTGGTAACCACTACTCTGAACTCTATCCATGTGTTTGTTTTGTTTGGTTTGCTTTGTTCATTTATTTTGTTTGTTTTTTTACATTCTGTATATGAGTGAAATCATATGGTATTTGTCTTTCTCTGTCTGACTTACTTCATTTAGCATCATACCCTCAAGATCCATCCATGTTCTCCCAAATGGCAAGATTTCATTCTTTTTTATGGCTAAGTAATATTCCATTGCATATATATACCATTACTTCTTTATCCATTCATCTATCAATGGACACTTAGGTTGTTTCCATGTCTTGGCTATTGTATATAATAACGTGATGAATATAGGGATGCATATATTTTTTCAAAGTAGTGTTTTTGTATTCTTTAGATAAATACCGAGAAGTGGAATAGCTGGATCATATGGTGGTTTTATTATTAATTTTTTTAAAATTTAAAGTCGGATATTTTATCACTTTAAAGAGAAGCAGAGAAAGCTATTTGGTGGATAATAGATAGTTCTAGGATAGGGATTGTCCTGATTTTCCACCCCAGGGATACATCAAGGTTCATTAACAGAGCAAGAAGCTGTGGACAGTTTTGCTGGCCATCCTGAGAACCCAAGGCAATTTGGCCCTCGTGTGTCTTTTTGTCCCGTCTCATTGTCTTCAGGTTTTTTTCTTGGTTATACAATATAGGTCCTGATTAGGTTGGAACAGAGTTTAGGGTAAAAAGCAGTTTCCGTGGATTTCAGGACTGCAGTTCTAAGCTATATTTAAAGTCACAGGTAAAGTCACAGGTATATTTAAAGTGACTATTAATAGTCCAGGCTATTTGGAAGCCTGGAATAAGTAAGAGTTGTGTAACAATATAATGACTGAGAATCTAATGATTTAAAAAAAATAAAAAATAAAATGCTTGTCAAAATGATAAAAGGCCATAAGATGTTTTTCCAGTATGTGCTTCTGAAAGGCTGGTATTTTCTCCTTTCTTCTCTCTTTGTTATATTTCTCTCCATGTAATTGAATTCCATCCTTCTGCTCCATTAACTTTCAAAAGAAGCTATATAACCGGTGCTAGACTCAGGCAATGTCAGAGCCCTACAAAGATCCATTAGGTAACAAACACTTAAAATATGTTAACAATTCATCAGTGCATTAAACATTTTGAAAAACGACTGTTAGTAATTAGTCATGTTAAATGTTCAGTATATAAGGAAAATGACAGTTGTAACTCTTCCTGCCACCTTGAAAATAAGCAATATATTTATTGATCTGACCTTACAAAGTGAACTTCTAACCTAGAGTTAACTGTTTTGACTCAATCTATAACGTTTTCCTATCATTATTTGATGTGTTTAATGGAACTTCTTATATCCTAATGTTAAGTGGTTGCTAAACTGTAAGTAGGCTTTTTTTCCCCTAGAAATGATCCCTAATTATGGATATTTTAATTTCTACAATAGCTCCTATGTGTAGAATAAGGTAGTCAATAAAAGCTTTCAAGGTCTGATCAGAAGAACAGTCGCTATTTTTCCTTAACCATACTGCTTGATTTACAAGAAAAAAGCTATTCCGTTTGATTATTTTCCCCCAAGGGTTATTTGCAGAGCATATGTGATATAGGGCGCCCTATTTCGGGGCTTTTTAAGGACAGTATTCTGATCTCTTAGGCTTAACGAGCAGCGTTTTTTAAACTTGGGCAAGCAATAAAAGTATTCCTTCACTAGGGCAACCTGGGAGTCCAGGGAGTTCAGCTGCTTTCCCCTCAGAGGCATTCTGCCCAACCTGAAGTAAAATGCAGAATTAAGAGAATAAAACTACTGGGCTAAAGCAGGAGCAATGTACAAATGAGATACTCAGCTAACAAACTCAGTAGGAGAAAATATTTACACATTTTAATATGCTTAGTGTTTTATTTTTGTTTCTCACAGTACAACTGTGGGTGTGGAAGGTATCTGCTCAAACATGACCATCTGCTTGGAAGATCTATTTAAAATAAAGGTAAAATGCACGAGTGTAACTATATCAACACACACACGAAGACTGGTGTAGTTTTATTTTCTCTTGTAAAGTCTAAATTCCTAAACCTTTCTAATCCAACAAGCTGATAGTTTTTGACTGCAGACTTCCAGTTGACTGCCCTTCCTGAAATAGGCTTTGTGCTTCTTTAGTCTTTAAGCAGCTTGTGTTTTGCTTAGCTAGTCATCCCAGTTTTTTCCTTTTCTCCATTTCTGCTGAAAGAAAAATTGAGATGTGGCCAAACTCAATGATTCAGGGGACTCAGGGAGAAATGTTCTCACAAAATAGTCATTCTACTTCTTCAGACAAACCACTGGTGGTTTATGTCAGCATGTGTCCAAGTTGCTATTGTCTTGCTTGGCAAAATCATCTGAATTTTGAGATGGAAAAGCATCTAAGTTGGGTACACAGTAAACTAGCCTAGCTAAGAAAAGAAAGTGAAACTGATCATTACAGTAAAATCAGAAGAACATCATGAGAAAGGATTATAATTACTGAAAAGTTAATGTATCAAGCTAAAGAGATTGAAGATATTGACAAGTCTCCTCACAACTCATTGGAAGGATTTTACTTGCTGATTCACTGATTTTTTCTCCCAAATGCTATTTCCCTACTCCAATAATGAGAATATTGTAAGCTTTAAACAATGAAGTATCAATGTGAATAATAAGATTTTTAATAGATTCACTAAATTGTAAAAAAAAGGACCAGGTCATTATTATAGTCATCATATTGCAAATGCAACCTAAAAGCTATCGCAAACATGAGACATATTGTATTTTTATTGGCTTTTGATATAGTGGGTAGGTCTGAGAAACATATCAGTTTAAGTGTATTATGTAATTATGGCAATTAAATATCTTCTGTGTTTAAGACAAAATGAAAGCTACTGTATGCTCCATTATACGCACAAATAAAAACCCATAGAAACAATGTAGAAGCTGGATAAGTTTACAAAGTCCTCACAGCCAGCATTGACTCGTTACTGATATTAGCTCAAACTCACAATCAAAATTTACTTTTCAAATAATTCTTGAAAGCAGAGCCAGAAAATAATCTGAAAAGAGAGGATAAGAAACTCTGTAAAGTAAACCTACAAAACTTAATTCAGTGTAATGGTTCAGAAAAGTACTGTTGATTATGATTGAGCTTATTCACAGCTTAATCGCAATCATTGTACGAACATTTGGCAATAGAAATACTTGTTATTTACATCGATGAATAGCAATCATGATCTTGTAGGTATTAATTGTGCACTTACCCTCTGAGCCTCATTTTCCTCATCTGTGAGGTAGGTAAAGTAATAATCCCTATTCCATAGAATTAACGTGAGGACTGACTGAAGTAATGCTCATAAAGTGGTAAGTCAAGTGTCTTGGTCATAGAAAGTTATTTAAAAATAGAATCCAAATCATTTCTATGTCTTTCTAATTGCACTGAGAATAAAAATCAAACATACTATCAAGGCTTTTTATACCCTAAACATCTGACACTTGCCTACCTATCTCTATCTCATACTCTATTCCCTTTGCTCAGTATGTGCCAGCCACACATGCTGGCCTTCTTCTGGAAGCTTGAACACACCAAAGAAATTCTCAGTCCAGGACCATTGCCCCTCTTGCTGCCTTCTCCTGGAATGATCATTCTCCAGGCCTTTGAGAGGTGATCCTTTCATCAGTCAGCTCTCAACTCATTGGCTCCATCCTCTAAGAGGTCTTTCCTGACCAGAGGTCTAAAGCTATCCAACCCCTCCTCCAGCTTCATCCCTCTATGTCTCACTAACCTGGCTTATTTCCTTCATAGACTTTAACCATTGTTAAAAGGTGACTTTCAGAAAAAGGTAAAATTATAACCCTCAGGAAGACATAAAAATAAATATTTAAAGATTCTATTCTACTCCATACGGTGTTATAACCAGTTCAAAAGACAACCTGTAATAGGGAGGGTGGGAGGGAAATGCAAGAGGGAGGGGATATGGGAATATATGTATACTTATAGCTGATTCACTTTGTTATACAACAGAAACTAACACAACATTGTAAAGCAATTATACTCCAATAAAGATGCTAAAAAAAAAAAAGACAACCTGTAAATCAGACAAATTTGTAGATCAGGCATATTGAAATGAATTTGCAAATGGAGATGAAACTGACTTTCTTGGCAGGGGGAGTGGAAGGAAATGGGGAAGTCAACTGTACTTCTACTAGATGGGACAGAATTTGCAAGTGTACAAGAATAATTTTGCATTGCTATCAGTTCTCTACAGTTTATAGAACTACAGTTACTGAAAGATGATGAATGATTAAAAGCAGATAAACTGGAGGGATATCCTCTTGACAGTGCATCATTTTCCATTGAAGCACAAGTATTTTCCATACTATATATTAATTCATTTATTTATTTACTTGTTTATTTTCTATTTAACCCACTTACTCATTTATTGAAGACTGTCCTCGTTGCAAGCTTCCTCAGGGCAGGGATTTTGATTTGTATACTGATGAATCCCAAATGCCTGGAACCATGCCTGACATATATATTCTCTAAATACTGTTTTTAAAAAAGGAAATACTTGATATATGCTTGTTTTCACTGCTTTATAGGTACCATTTTCACCTTTCTTGAAATTTGTACAATCTTGTTCACATTTTTATTGTCTTCCTCTTCCCCTGCTAACTTCAATAGCCTTAGAAACATGGACGTTTAGAGCTGAGGGGGAAACTCAGAAATCAATAAACTTCAAAAACCTTGTTTTATAGGTAGCATAATTGATGTCTTGAGTGATTTGACAAATGTTGTTAGCAGAGCCAGGGCTAGACCCTGCTGTCCTGGTATTCAGCCCAGGGTTCTTCCCCAAAAAAGATTTTCTTAAATTTGAATAATAATTTCTTTTAATATGAATTAAAAGTCTAACTCAGAGAAGCACTGACTTATGAGCTCAGAGTATCAAAATATATTTCAGTTGTGCATTATCACCTCAAAAAACAAGTTTATTTTTATAATTGATAAAATGTTAATTTAGATTATCATCAAAATAAAAACTACAGATTAAAAAAAATCCTCATCTCAAAAATCCTCAAGAATGTATGCATAGATTCAGGGTGAAGAAACACTGAACCCAATTATGACCCTCCAGCCAATCTGATATCACAGATTTGCAACGTTTTTTTCACTATCATTGCCTTCAAATAGATTTTAATTCTACAAATGTCTATAGTACTTGGATATGAAAATAAGGTACAATGAGACAGCAAATATAAAAATTAAGAAGTTACAGTCATCTTGAAGAATTTTTGGTCTAATGAAAGAACTAAGACAAATATACAGTAATTAACACTAGGAAAAATATGTGTATTAGTCACAGTTCTCCAGAGATACAGAACCTACAAGATATACACATGGGAAGAGATTTATTATAAGGGATTGCTCATGGAGATCTGCATCTAGCAAGTTGGAGACCTGAGAGAGTCACTGTGTTACTGACCAGGGTTCTTGGCCTTCCCTAATCAATAGAAATTGAAAAGAGGCCAGACAAGAAATTCTGGCAAGGCTTTTTTGGGGCTCCTGCTGCAGCAGGGAGGAGCAAAAACAAATAACAGGTTTCCTTGGTCACTCGCTTGCTGGGGGAGGTGGTGAGCTGATTCCTTATATGGGGTGAGGGTAGGGGTGGGTCCAGGAGTGGGGCTGGAGGTGTGGCTTAGGTGGTTTGCCCACCCCTTTAGTGGTGGTGTGTGCAGGGGGCATGCGCAGTACCCTGCTTTTGCTCCTGGTACCATGTTTTTGCTCCCGACTCTTCAGAAGTGGCAGTTGGGTTTTTGGTCTCTTTTGTAACTTTTTGTCCATGATTTTCCCCAGTGGTATATACATGCAGCTATTTTTAGTCCCTTAGAGTGTCTTTGTATTTTGTTGCTCGAGGAGATGTTTGTCCAGGTGCAAACACTGCAGCAAAGGGTCCCAGGTCCCAGATTCCAGCCTGTCTGAAGTGATATAGTTCCAGTTGGAATACATAGACCTGAGAATCAGGATTGCTGATGATGGTGTAAATTCCTGTCCAGAATGGTAGGCTTGAGACCCAACAAGAATTGATTTTTCAGTTCAAGTCCAAAGGTGGGAAAAGACCAATATCCCAGCTCAATCAGTCAGGCAGGAAGAGTTCTCTCTCTCGTGGGAGGGTCAGCCTTTTTGTTTATTCAGGCCTTCAACTGATTGGGTGTGGGTCTCCCACATCAAAGAGGACAATCTACTCAGTCTGCTGATCCAAATGATAATCTAATCCAAAAACATCTGCACAGACACCAGAATAATGTTTGACGAAATATCTGCATACTCCAAGTCCCAGTCAAGTTGATACATAAAATTTCCCAATACAATTTGTAACTCGTTGTTAAAAATAAAACTTAATTGCCTCAAAAGGTTTGAAACAAGAGTTCACTTCAGAAAAGAAGTTATTGATTTCCCTCATTTATTCTTCAATCCTATTGTTCACTCATCTGGTATTTATTGAGCAGTTACATGGGAGAGGTTCCATTTAAAGGCTGGGATTTCAACACAAAGCCCCACCCCTATAGAGAACGTATGCTCTGGCGATATGGACAGCACCTAGACCACAGAATCATGTAGCATTCCTGCCTGCTCTCCTGCTAAGATCTTGGCCTGGGTGTCTCCATTCCTGCACTTTTCACAGCTTTCTACCCGTCCTTTCTCTTGCTTGCCAATGTTCCTGGCAGATTAGCCATTGAATTCCTCCTCTGTTCACCCATTTCAGATATTCGTTAAGAAGTTGGTGACTATTGGCTCAGCCTGGGCCTATGGTCCTGCTAAGCCTTTTAATCTTCCTCCTCCTTTATATTGTGCCCGCTGGGTCATGTCCATATCTTGCCGTTGACCTTCAGTGCACCTGGACCGCAAAAGACCCTCACAGTCACTGTGGAAGCCACACACATAGAGTCTGTGTGGTCCTTGGTGCCCCATAATACCCTCAGTACTGTTCTACAGATTTTCTCTTTAGGGCAGGCCCTGTGTCACATGCCTTACAGACATTGTCACATTTTCATATCCTAGGAACCTTCAAGCTTGGGAATTATTATGATCTCCATTTTGCATATGAGAAAATGGAAATTTTAAGAGGCCAAAAAAATCTTCAAGGTCACACATCTCAAAAATGATGCACCCAGAATTAAAAGTCCCATAGTCTAGTTCTGGATTCCAAATTCTTCCAGCTATGTAATTCTGTCTCCTCTGTCATTATCCTCCTTCTGGGACGCCCTCCAGCTCCCATTACTCCCCCTGGGCTCTTGCTTCTACCTATGTTTCCTTTTTCTATGTCTGTCTTCATTCTTTCTCTATTCTATTAACTCTTTCCTGACTCCAAACCTTCTCAGCTGTCTGTATCCTGGAGGGGAAAAAAAAGTCCTAAGTTAAACAAAAAAACACATATCTATTTGTTCATTACACCTTTCAGTGAGGCACTGAGGCCTGCCAACTATCAGCCTATTTCTCTCCCTTCATGCCAACTTGCAGAAAAAGCAGACAATTTCTACTTTAAAAAAAATCACATGTCTCTCTTTCTCTCAGACCTTGAGTGTAGTCTACATTACTCTCACTCTGCCAGAATCATATCTTTCCATCCCCTATGATGTGCACAATGTCAAACAGAATGGCTTTTTCTGAACCCTTATTCTATATGCCCCCCATGTTCTCTTGGTACTGTGGACCACAGAGTCATTTGCAATATTTCAGCATAGGTTGAATCTCTAAATAGAGCAGTGGTTCTTAACTGGGCAGAGGTCAGGGGAGGGAAATTTTGTCCTCAGGGCACATTTGGAAGTGTCTACAGACGTTTTTTTGATGGATATGACTGGGGAGGACGTCTACTGGATTCTAGTGGGTAGAGGCCAGGGATGCTGCTAAATGTCTTATAATGCACAGACAGCCCCTCATAACAAAGAATTATCCAGCTCAAAAGTTAATAGTGCTGAGGTTGAGAAATCTTTAGAGTGAAAGGGAAAGAATTTTTGAAATTTTCTGTGTTTCAAACTCGAAGTAGATCCACCTGGTTTAAACTGCCATAATCGGATTATAGAAATGTTTATTCTACTTTTATTTTCCACTTTGGCATCTGGCACAGACAAAATGGTAAATGCAGCAGAGAGCACATCATGACCAGGCTCTGAGTGTGTGTCAGATTATAACACCGGGTGCTAACTACCAGCTACAAATTCCTAAGAGGTTTTCAGTCTGGACGCCTTTCAAAATCTACCCATGTGCCATGATATTCAGCTTGGCAGCAGTGTTCCTATTAGTAGTGCTCAAAATCCAGCTTCATGAAACTAATGACAGGGAATTTTCCACAAAGAGCCTTGTTCTCCATATTTCTCCTCATTTCTGTCTTGATTGGAAGAGCTTCCATTTTCTGGTCATCACTGCTCAGGCATAGAGGGATTGTAGAAGGAGTTGGTTGCAGACTTATTAAAAACAAGACTTTATTACATTGTGGAATATCTGAAAAATACTCAGTAAAGTATAGGAAACGTAAGCTTAATTCCTGATACAAAAATTGCAAATGTCTTATACAGTTGTAGATTTTCAACAAGTATTTGTTGAATAAGCTACCATCTTTCCATTCTGATTCCATAGATTGAAACCATCAAATCCCCACCCTGAACTCCATGGTCCTCTTCAATTCCAGGACCTATTCAATTAGATTAGAGCCTGACTCCAGCTGACCTTCAAGTTTAATTTCTCAGTAATTTTGCCTATGAACCCTGCTGTATTCAAGCCAGTATAATTAAAGTTTCAAAAATAGTCTGTTCCCACAAGTCTCTGAAGTACAAGACTTGTTCAATAGAAAAAAAAAAAAAAAACTCTTCTAAAAATGTAAATTCTATGCAATGAGGCCCAATGGTTTTAATTATTTTTATAGGCAATATTGTAGTGTTAAATTTTTACAATATGGAAATTGTTTATATAAAATGGAAAAAGTGGAGAACAAACTTGAGCTTCAATAAAAAACATAATATATAAAATAGGCTCCTATCCAGGGATCTGATGCTAGAACAAGTGAAATCTTGCCTCTTAAACAATTAGAAAAATCTTGCCAAAATGTCAAAATATGTTAACCACCCTTTTCTTTACCTACTCCATGGACTTCAGAAAAATCCCGCAGTACAAAAAGCATTTAACAATCTCCATTTTTATTACAATATCACCAACAATTAGAATCTAATGCTACAAAGTTGATTTATATGTGTCATATTTAATACTAAATATACTTCATCATAATACCCTACCTCCACAAATGTCTGGAGGACATGAGTTCCTTTTTTGCCTTGTGTTGTGGAAACTCCTTATTCTCCTAAAATCTTATTGTCCTACCCAGTTTATCATTCTTAACTCCTCATTGCTATTGTTTTTCTTCTTTTCTCTGAAGTACTCTCCCTCCCTGGAAGCTAGCTCCTTTCATTCCAGCTGTGGTGAGGTGGTGTACCAAAGTGATTAAGAGCATTTCGGTTTTGGAATCAGACGTTTCTGGATCATAGTCCACATGTTGACACTTACTAGTTGATACTTGAGGTCTCTCACCCTCAGGGAAGATGGTTGCTGCTTCTTAGAGCATTACACCCACATTCCTAGCTTAAAGGAAAGGAAAGACCAAGAATGAAAATCCTTCTAACAAGGGGTTATCTTGGAAGAGATACTCTCTCCAGGTTTGGTTATACCTAATTGGCTAGAATAGTGTCACATGGCCACTTCTAGATTAAGAAAGAACTGGAAATTGGTTTATTTTGTTCCTCTTGTCTATATTAGAGGAAACTGAGTGATTGAGAAAGAAAGAGGTTCTAATAATGCTCACCCTTTACTCTTTGCCACGTGCAGTTCCACCCGTGCAGAAGGCTTGATGTGGCATCTTTATTCATTTGTTCAATTTCAGTGTATTGTCATGTATTTAAACTTACATACTCTTGGTGAGATGGATTTATGGGTTACATTATCTAATTATAACTGAATGAAATCTCACATAAAAGATAAGTATCTTAAAAATGATTTGTCCAAGTAAACTATGATATGAAGATAATACTACTAATAAAAGAAACACAAACTACAATACAAGGTCATTATCACACACATTCTGTGACTAAAATGATCACAATCCAAACAGATCAGACTAGAAATCAGGCAAAAATGTTGAAATTGTCTGAAAGACTTAAGGATAAACTTCACCTAAAGTGTATATGGGATGTTGAGATGCCATATACATGAAACCATTGTATTTGTCTGAAAAACACTCAGAATTTAAAACATACAGCCTCCAAGCATGCAGAATATGAAAACAAATCCTACAGCTTTTTAAAGTAACGTTTAAATTTATGTGAATCTCAGTCCATTACTTTAAATTTTTCAGTGAATTTGATAAATATTTAGAGTCTTCTGTTGAAATTTTCTTCCCTAATAGGAGAAAACAAAGAGACATCAATAGGGAAATACTTACTTCTTTGCCACAGCAAAGTTGGCTGAAATGATATATGAAAAATAATGAGGATGGTGATAAACTGAAATGCATTTCTCTGTCAGCAAGTTCTGTTGGAAGACTTGTGGAGAGGGAGGGGAAACATTGCTCCTGCATATTTGGAGAACATAGTACTATATTTGAATAAATTATCCAGGGTGGGTGAATGACTATAGAGTTGGATAAAAGTAAAAGTATTTTTAACATCTCTCAGCTCTTAAGCTGAGAGATTTTTTTAAAGATTCTTTTTTCAATCATGACTGTACAAATAACTGCATCTTTGTGTACCACAGAAAGAAAATGTACCAGAGATTATATAGTCTCACCATAAAATGAATTATCTAATGTATTCACCAGGAGAGGCTGTGCTATAATTTAGTAACAAATTAAATCAAAATTACAAGGGCTTAACAAATTAAAAGTTTATTTCTTGCTTTTACCAGGTCTTCTATGTGTCTAATAGCTTCTTCCCAAGGGGACTTTCAAGCAATGACCTAGAGATCCAGTGTGCTTCCACTTTTGTGCTCCATCCTCTCAGCACAAGGCTGCCAGGTCACTCTAGCAGGAAAAGAAATGGCTGGACCTTCATGCAGGGGCTTTTTACTGCCTTAGGCAGTAAAAAAAAAAAAAAAAAAGAAAAAGTCACTTCCAATTACATTCCACTGGTCAGAAGTGGTTGATGGCTCCATTAATGGTAAAATGGTGGGAAGTGTCATTTCCTGTGTGCACAGGAAATAGAGATGAACTGAATAATTATGACCACTAGTACAGTTTTCCACATTTAATACACATAATTTTTAAAATTAGAAGTGTGTAAAAGTAAACATTATGGAGCAGTTTCTTTGATGGAATGAGAAAAGGATTCCAGAACAAGATTACAAAGGTAGCACTATATGTGAAACTCATTTACTGCATATTTCACAGACAATGTATTTTAGCAATGAGGTTGATGCCAGAGTATTATGGATGAGGTTAATTTGAAAATTAGAATTTTCCATTATATTCTCACTAGTATGAAATATTAAATTTATCATCTACCAGGTTCTTATGTTTGCAGTGATCAGTGCTGTTTAATTGCTCTCTCTTAACTGTTGCAGCAGACCTGCATTACTTTTAGTTATTGTAAATTTCACATTTTAGCAACTGTAGGGCAAGCATTACCCTGATACCAAAACCATACAAAGATATCACACACAATAAAATTACAGGTCTATATCACTGATGAACATACATGCAAAAATCTTTAACAAAATATTAGCAAGCCAAATGCAATTATACATTACAAGGATCATACACCATGATCAAGTGTGATTTACCCCAGGGATTCAAGGATGGTTCACTACCTACAAATCAATCAAATATGATGCATGACATTAACAAATTGAAGAAAAGGATCATTTGATTGTCTCAATAGATACAGAAAAAGCTTTAGGCAAAATTTAACATCCACTTGTGATAAAAATTCGCAATGAAGTGGGTATAGAGGGAAAGTGTCTCAACATAATAAAGGCCACATATGATAAGCCCACAGCTAACATCATACTCAATGGTGAAAAGCTGAAAGCATTTTCTCTAAGATCAGGAACAAAACAAGGATGCCCACTCTTGCCACTTTTTTTTTTTTTTTTTTTTTTTTGCGGCACACGGGCCTCTCACTGTTGTGGCCTCTCCCGTGGAGGGGCACAGGCTCTGGATGCGCAGGCTCAGCGGCCATGGCTCACGGGCCCAACCTCTCCGCGGCATGTGGGATCTTCCTGGTCCTGGGCACGAACCCGTGTCCTCTGCATCGGCAGGCGGACTCTCAACCACTGTGCCACCAGGGAAGCCCGTTGCCACTTTTTTAAACGTAATATTGGAAGTCCTAGCCACAGCAAACAGACAAGAAAAATAATAAAAGAAATCCAAATTGGAAAGGAAGAAGTAAAACTGTCACTGGGTGCTGATGACATGGTATCTACTTTAGTACAAATCCTAAAGATGCACCAAGAAACTACTAAAACTCATCAGTGAATTTGGTAAAGTTGCAGGGTAGAAAATTAATATACAGAAATCCGTTGCATTTATGTGCACTAACAATGAACTATCAGAAGGGAAATTAAGAAAACAATCCCATTTACAATCACATCAAGAAGGATAAAATACCTAGGAATAAATCTAACTAAGGAAGTGAAAACTTGGAAAACTATAAGACATGGATAAAAGAAATTGAAGACAACACAAACAGATGGAAAGATATACCATATTAATTGGTTGAAAGAATTAATTTTGTTTAAAAGACCATACTAACTAATGCAAACAACCAATGGTGTTTTTCACAGAACTAGAAAAAATAATTTTAAAATTTGTATGGAAACACAAAAGACCCTAAATAGCCAAAATGATCTTGAGAAAGAACAAAGCTCAAGGTATCATACTACCTGATTCTAAAACTACAGTCATCAAAACAGTATTGTACTGGCACAAAAACAGATCCGTAAATCAATGAAAAAGAATAGAGAGCCCAGAAATGAATCCACACCTATATGGGCAATTAACCTACCACAAAGCAGGCAGGAATATACAATAGGGAAAATATAGCCTTTTCAGTAAATGGTGTTGGGAAAACTGGACAGCTACATGCAGAAGAATCAAACTGGACTACTCTCTCACACCATGCACAAAAATAAATTTGAAATGGCTTAAAGACTTAAATGTAAGACCAGAAAATATAAAACTTCGGGAAGTAAATATAGCTAGTACGTTTTTTGACATTGGTCTTAGAAATATTTTGGGGGGATGTGCCTCCTCAAGCAAGGAAAACAAAAGCAAAAATAAACACATGGGACTACATCAAACTCAAAAGCTTTTGCACAGTGAAGGAAACTATCAAGAAAATGAAAAGGCCACCTACTGAATAGGGGAAGACATTTACAAATGATATATATGATAAGGGGTTAATATGTAAGATATACAAATAACTCATACATCTCAACATAAAAAAAAACCTAATTAAAAAATGGGCAGAGTACCTGAATAGACATTTTTCTAAAGAAGACATAATGATAGCCAACGGCACACAAAAACATGATCAACATCACTAATCATCAGGGAAATGCAAATCAAAACCACAGTGAGATATCACCTCACACCTGTCAGAATGGCTGTTACTAAAAAGACAACAATAACAATGGAATACTACTCAGCCCTAAGAAAAGAATGAAATCCTCCCATCTGTGACAACATGAATGGGCCTTAAGTGTATCATGCTATGTGAAGTAAGTCAGACAGAGAAAGACAAATACTGTATGATTTCACATATATGTGAAATCTAAAAAAACAAAACAAATGAACAAACATAAAACAGAAGCAGAGTTACAGATACAGAGAACAAACAGGTGGTTGTCAGAGGGGACGGGGATAGGAAGATGAAATTAATAGGTGAGGGAGATTTAGAAGTACAAACTCTCAGTTGTAAAATAAATGAATCATGGGTATGAAACGTACAGTGTTGGGAATATAGTCAATAAATATGTAATGTCTTTATCATGACCTATGATTACTAGACTTATCGTGATGATCATTTTGAAATGTATAGAAATATTGAAACACTGTGTTGTGCAACAGGAACTAACATAGTGTTGTAGGTCAATTATACTTCAAAAACAAACAAACTCATAGAAAAAGAGATCAGATTTGTGGTTACCAGAGGCAGGAGGTGAGGGAAGGGAAAATTGGAGGAAAGTAGTCAAAAATTATAAACTTTTAGTTACAAGATAAATAAGTATTAGGAATATAATTACAGCATGATAAATATAATTAACACTGTTGTATGTTATATATAGAATTTGTTAAGAGAGTAAATCCTAAGAGTTCTCACCACAAGGAAATTTTTTTCTATTCCTTTAATTTTATATTTATATGAGATGACAGAATCTTAGTAAACTTGTGCTAATCATTTTGTGATGTACGTAAGTCAAATCATTATCCTGTATACCTTAAACTTATACAATGCTGTATGTCAATTAGATCTCAATAAAACAGGAAGAAAAAATTCTAAAAAGAAAGCCATGGAAATAGGATATATATATTATTTCAAGAGTCCAGGTAAGAAATGATGGTGTCTTTTTTTTTTTTAAACATCTTTATTGGAGTATAATTGCTTTACAGTGGTGTGTTAGTTTCTGCTTTATAACAAAGTGAATCAGCTATACATATACAAATATCCCCATATCTCTTCCCTCTTGCATCTCCCTTCCTCCCAGCCTCTCTCTCCCACCCCTCTAGGTGGTCACAAAGCATGGAGCTTATCTCCCTGTGTTATGCAGCTGCTTCCCACTAGCTATCTATTTTACATTTGGTAGTGTATATATGTCCATGCCACTCTCTCACTTTGTAACAGCTTCCCCTCCCCCCTCCCCATATCCCCAAGTCTGTTCTCTAGTAGGTCTGCATCTTTATTCCAGTCTGGCCCCTAGGTTCTTCATGACCATTTTCTTTTCCTTTTTTCAGATTCCATGTATATGTGTTAGCATACATTATTTGTTTTTCTCTTCCTGACTTACTTCACTATGTATGACAGTCTCTAGGTCCATCCACCTCACTACAAATAACTCAATTTCGTTCCTTTTTATGACTGAGTAATATTCCATTGTATATATGTGCCACATCTTCTTTATCCATTCATCTGTCAATGGACACTTAGGTTGCTTCAATGTCCTGGCTATTGTAAATAGAGCTGCAATGAACATTGTGGTACATGACTCTTTTTGAATTATGGTTTTCTCGGGTATATGTGCAGTAGTGGGATTGCTGGATTGTATGGCAATTCTATTTTTAGTGTCTTAAGGAACCTCCATACTGTTCTCCACATTGGCTGTATCAATTTACATTCCCACCAACAGTGCAAGAGGGTTCCCTTTTCTCCACATCTTCTCCAGCGTTAATTGTTTGTAGATTTTCTGATGATGGCCATTCTGACTGGTGTGAGATGATACCTAACTGTAGTTTTGATTTGCATTTCTCTAATGATTAATGATGTTCAGCATTCTTTCATGGGTCTTGGCAATCTATATATCATCCTTGGAGAAATGTCTATTTAGGTCTTCTGCCCATTTTTGGATTGGGTTGTTTTCTTTTTGATATGGAGCTGCATGAGCTCCTGGTAAATTTTGAAGATTAATCCTTTGTCAGTTGCTTCATTTGCAAATGTTTTCTCCCATTTTTGTCTTGTTTATGGTTTCCTTTGCTGTGCAAAAGCTTTTAAGTTTCACTAGGTCCCATTTGTTTATTTTTGTTTTTATTTCCATTTCTCTAGGAGGTAGGTCAAAAAGGATCTTGCTGTGATTTATGTTACAGAGTGTTCTGCCTATGTTTTCCTCTAAGAGTTTGATAGTGTCTGGCCTTACATTTAGGTCTTTAATCCATTTTGACTTTATTTTTGTGTATCGTGTTAGGGAGTGTTCTAATTTCATTCTTTTACATGTAGCTGTCCAGTTTTCCCAGCACCACTTATTGAAGAGGCTGTCTTTTCTCCACTGTATATTTTTGCCTCCATTATCAAAGATAAGGTGACCATATGTGCATGGGTTTATCTCTGGGTTTTCTATCCTGTTCTATTGATCTATATTTCTGTTTTTGTGCCAGTACCATACTGTCTTGATCACTGTAGCTTTGTAGTATAGTCTGAAGTCAGAGAGCCTGCTTCGCCAGCTCCTTTTTTCTTTCTCAATATTGCTTTGGCTATTTGGGGTCTTTTGTGTTTCCAGAAATATTGTGAAATTTTTTGTTCTAGTTCTGTGAAAAATGCCAGTGGTAGTTTGATAGGGATTGCATTGAATCTGTAGATTGCTTTGGGTAGTAGAGTCATTTTCACAATGTTGATTCTTCCAATCCAAGAACATGGTATATCTCTCCATCTATTTGTATCATCTTTAATTTCTTTCATCAGTGTCTTATAGTTTTCTGAGTACAGGTCTTTTGTCTCCTTAGGTAGGTGTATTCCTAGATATTTTATTCTTTTTGTTGCAATGGTAAATGGGAGTGTTTTCTTAAATTCACTTTCAGAATTTTCATCATTAGTGTAGAGGAATGCAAGAGATTTCTGTGCATTAATTTTGTATCCTGCTACTTTACCAAATTCATTGATTAGCTCTAGTAGGTTTCTGGTAGCATCTTTAGGATTCTCTATGTGTAGTGTCACATCATCTGCAAACAGTGACAGCTTTATTTCTTCTTTTCTAATTTGGATTCCTTTTACTTCTTTTTCTTCTCTGATTGCTGTGGCTAAAACTTCCAAAACTATGTTGAATAATACTGGTGAGAGGAGTGGGCAACCTTGTCTTGTTCCTGATCTTAGTGGAAATGGTTTCAGTTTTTCACCATTGAGAGTGACGTTGGCTGTGGGTTTGTCATATATGGCCTTTATTATGTTTAGGAAAGTTCCCTCTATGTTTACTTTCTTGAGGTTTTTATCATAAACGGGTGTTGAATTTCGTCGAAAGCTTTCTCTGCATCTATTGAGATGATCATATGGTTTTTCCCCTTCAATTTGTTAATATGGTGTATCACGTTGATTGACTTGCATATATTGAAGAATCCTTGCATTCCTGGGATAAACCCCACTTGATCATAGTGCATGATACATTAAAAAAATTGTTTTTGGCAGTACGCGGGCCTCTCACTGTTGTGGCCTCTCCCGTTGCAGAGCACAGGCTCCAGAAGCACCGGTTCAGTGGCCATGGCTCACAGGCCTAGCCGCTCCATGGCATGTGGGATCATCCTGGACCAGGGCACGAACCCGGACTATCAACCACTGTGCCACCAGGGAAGCCCTAGTGTATGATACTTTTAAGGTGCTTTTAGACTCTCTTTGCTAGTATGTTGTTGAGGATTTTTAAATCTATGTTCATTAGTGATATTGGCCTGTAGTTTTCTTTCGTTATGACATGTTTGTCTGGTTTTGGTATCAGGGTGATGGTGGTCTCGTAGAATGAGCTTGAGCATGTTCTTCCCTTTGCTATATTTTGGAAGAGTTTGAGAAAGATAGGTATTAGCTCTTCTCTAAATGTTTCATAGAATTCGCCTGTGAAGCCATCTGGTCCTGGGCTTTTGTTTGTTGGAAGATTTTTAATCACAGTTTCAAGTTCTTTGCTTGTGATTGCTCTGTTCATATTTTCTATTTCTTCCTGGTTCAGTCTAGGGTTGTTGTGAATTTCTAAGAGTTTGTCCATTTCTTCCAGTTTGTCCATTTTATTGGCCTATATTTGCTTGTAGTAATCTCTCATCATCCCTTGTATTTCTGCAGTGTCAGTTGTTACTTCTCCTTTTATCATTTCTATTTCTATTGATTTGCATCTTCTCCCTATTTTTTCTTGGTAAGTCTGGCTAAAGATTTATCGATTTTGTTTATCTTCTCAAAGAACCAGCTTTTAGTTTTATTGATCTTTGCTATCGTTTCCTTCATTTCTTTTTCATTTATTTCTGATCTGATATTTATGATTTCTTTCCTTCTACTAACTTTGGGGTTTTTGGTTCTTCTTTCTCTAATTGCTTTAGGTGTAAGTTTAGGTTGTTTATTGGAGATGGTTCTTGTTTCTTACGGTAGGATTGTATTGCTATAAATTTCTCTCTTAGAACTGCTTTTGCTGCATCCCATAGGTTTTGGGTCGTGGTGTTTTCATTGGCCTTTGTTTCTAGGTATTTTTTAATTTCCTCTTTGATTTATTCAGTGATCTCTTGGTTATTAAGCAGTGTGTTGCTTAGCTGCCATGTGTTTGTCTTTCTTAGAAATTTTTTCCTGTAATTGATATCTAGTCTTGTAGCGTTGTGGTCGGAAAAGATACTTGATACAATTTCAGTTTTCTTAAATTTACCAAGGCTTGATTTGTCACCCAAGATATGATCTATCCTGGAGAATATTCCATGAGCCCTTGAGAAGAATGTGTATTCTGTTGTTTTTGGATGGAATGTCCTATGAATATCAATTAAGTCCATCTTGTTTAATGTATCATTTAAAGCTTGTGTTTCCTTATTTATTTTCATTTTGGATGATCTGTCCATTGGTGAAAGTGGGGTGTTAAAGTCCCCTACTATGATTGTGTTACAGTCAATTGCCCCTTTTATTGTTGTTAGCATTTGACTTATGTATGGAGGTGCTCCTATGTTCTGTGCATAAATATTTACAATTGTTATATCTTCTTCTTGGATTGATCCCTTGATCATTATGTAGTGTACTTCTTTGTCTTTTGTAATAGGCTTTGTTTTAAAGTCTATTTTGTCTGATATGATAATTACTACTCCAGCTTTCTTTTGATTTCCATTGGTATTGAATATCTTTTTCTATCCCCTCACTTTGAGTCTGTATGTGTCCCTAGGTCTGAAGTGGGTCCTTTGTAAACAGCATATATTCGGGTCTTCTTTTGTATCCATTGAGCCAATCTATGTCTTCTGGTTGGAGCATTTAATCCATTTACATTTAAGGTAATTATCGATATGTATGTTCCTATTACAATTTTCTTAATTGTTTTGGGTTTATTATTGGAGGTATTTTCCTTCTGTTGTGTTTTCTGCCTAGAGAATTTCCTTTAGCATTTGTTGTAAAGCTGGTTTGGTGGTGCTGAATTCTCTTAGCATTTGCTTGTCTGTAGAGCTTTTAATTTCTCCATCAAATCTGAATGACATCCTTGCTGGGTAGAGAAATCTTTGTTGTAGGTTTTTCTCCTTCATCACTTTAAATATGTCCTGCCACTCCCTTCTGGCTTACAGAGTTTCTGCTGAAAGATCACCAGTTAACCTTATAGGGATTCCCTTATGTGTTATTTCTTGTTTTTCCCTTGCTGCTCATAATATTTGTTCTTTGTGTTTAATTTTTGATAGTTTGATTAATATGTGTCTTGGTGTGTTTCTCCTTGGATTTATCCTGTATGGGACTCTCTGTGCTTCCTGGACTTGATTAACTATTTCCTTTCCCATATTAGGGAAGTTTTCATCTATAATCTCTTCAAATATCTTCTCAGTCCCTTTCTTTTTCTCTCCTTCCTCTTGGACCCCTATAATTGGAATGTTGGTGCATTTAATGTTGTCCCAGAAGTCTTTGAGACTATCCTCAATTCTTTTCATTCTTTTTTCTTTATTCTGCTCTGCAGTAGTTATTTCCATTATTTTGTCTTCCAGGTTACTTATTCGTTCTAATGCCTCAGTTATTCTGCTATTGATCCCTTCTAGTGAATTTTTAATTTCATTTATTGTGTTGTTCATCACTGTTAGTTTGCTCTTTAGTTCTCCTAGGTCCTTGGTAAATGTCTCTTGCATTTTCTCTATTCTATTTCCAAGATTTTGGATAATCTTTACTATCATTATTCTGAATTCTTTTTCCGGTAGACTGCCTATTTCCTCTTCATTTGTTAGGTCTG
This sequence comes from Phocoena sinus, assembly GCF_008692025.1. NCBI lineage: Eukaryota > Metazoa > Chordata > Mammalia > Artiodactyla > Phocoenidae > Phocoena > Phocoena sinus. The sequence continues at coordinate 139,320,718 of NC_045764.1, read as the reverse complement.
GTGGGTTTTTGCCTTGCTCCTTCATCTGCTGTGTGTTTCTCTGTCTTCTCATTTTGCTTAACTTACTGTGTTTGGGGTCTCCTTTTCACAGGTTGCATGTTCGTAGTTTCCATTGTTTTTGATGTCTGTTCCCAGTGGCTAAGGTTGGTTCGGTGGGTTGTGTAGGTTTCCTGGTATATGGGACCAGTGCCTGTGTTCTGTTGGATGAGGCTGGATATTGTCTTTCTGGAGGGTAGATCCACGTCTCGTGGTATGTTTTGGGGTGTCTGTGGCATTATTATGATTTTAGGCAGCCTCTGTGCTAATGGATGGGTTTGTGTTCCTGTCTTGATAGTTGTTTGGCATAGCGTGTCCAGCAGTATAGCTTGCTAGTTGTTGAGTGGAGCTGAGTCTTGGCATTGAGATGGAGATCTCTGGGAGATTTTCGCCATTTGATATTATGTGTAGCTGGGAGGTCTCTTGTGCACCACTGTCCTGAACTTGGCTCTCCCACCTCAGTGGCACAGACCTGACACCTGGCTGGGGCTGCAAGAGCCTGTCCTCCACATGGCTCAGAATAAAAGGGTGAAAAGAAAGAAAGAAAGAAAGAAGATAAAATAAAATAAAATGAAGTTATTAAAATGAAAAATAGTTATTAAGAAAAAATACTTTTAAGTAATAAAAAAAATGGACAGACAGAATCCTAGGACAAATGGTAAAAACAAAGCTATACCGACAAAATTACACACAGAAGCATACACATACACACTCACAAAAAGAGAAAAAGGGATAAAAAAAAATATATCGTTGCTCCCAAAGTCCACCTCCTCAATTTGGGATGATTCGTTTTCTATTCAGGTATTCCACACATGCAGCTACATCGTGTTGATTGTGCAGCTTTAATCCACTGCTTCTGAGGCTGCTGGGAGAGATTTCCCTTTCTCTTCTTTGTTCACAAAGCTCCTGGGGTTCAGCTTTGGATTTGGCCCCGCCTCTGCATGTAGGTCGCCTGAGGGCGTCTGTTCTTCGTTCAGACAGGACGGGGTTAAAGGAGCAGCTGCTTCGGGGGCTCTGGCTCACTCAAGCCAGGGGGAGGGAGGGGTACAGATGCGGGGCGAACCTGTAGCGGCAGAGACTGGCATGACTTTGTACCAGCCTGAGGTGCGCCATATGTCTTCTCCCGGCTAAGTTGTCTCTGGATCACGGGATCCTGGCAGTGGCGGGCTGCACAGGCTCCTGGGAGGGGATGTGTGGACAGTGACCTGTGCTTGCACACAGGCTTCTTCGTGGGTGCAGCAGCAGCCTTAGCGTCCCATGCCCGTCTCTGGGGTCTGCGCTGATAGCTGCTGCTCCCGCCCGTCTCTGGAGCTCCTTTAAGCAGTTCTCTGAATCCCCTCTCCTCGCGCACCCAGAAACAATGGTCTCTTGCCTCTTCGACAGCTCCAGACTTTTTCCCAGACTCCCTCCTGGCTAGCCGTGGTGCACTAGCCCCCTGCAGGCTGTGTTCATGCCGCCAACCCCAGTCCTCTACCTGGGATCCGACCTCCAAAGCCCGAGCCTCAGCTCCCAGCCCTGCCTGCCCCGGCGGGGGAGCAGACAAGCCTCTCGGGCTGGTGAGTGCTGGTCGGCCCTGATCCTCTATGCGGGAATTTCTCCACTTTGCCCTCCGCACCCCTGTTGCTGTGCTCTCCTCCGTGGCTCCGCAGCTCCCCACTCTGCCACTCGCAGTCTCCACATGTGAAGGGGCTTCCTAGTGTGCGGAAACCTTTCCTCCTTCATAGCTCCCTCTCACTGGTGCAGGTCCATCCCTATCCTTTTGTCTCTGTTTATTCTTTTTTTCTTCTGCCCTACCTAGGTACGTGGGGAGTTTCTTGCCTTTTGGGAGGTCTGAGGTCTTCTGCCAGCGTTCAGTAGGTGTTCTGTAGGCATTGTTCCACGTGTAGATGTATTTCTGATGTATTTGTGGGGAGGAAGGTGATCTCCACGTCTTACTCTTTCGCCATCTTGAAGCTCCTCCTGATGGTGTCTTAAAACATTTGGTTGCAGGAGAATTAAAAATAAACAGATTCTGGAAATATTTAGAAAAAAAGAGCAGATATGATTTACTCAAAGGTGTAATAAACAGTGTGAGTGAATGTAAGTGTAAAAAACAAAGTCAAGGACTTGGGCCTGAATGACTAGAAAAAAGCTGTTTCCATTTCTGAGACTGGAAACACTAGGAGAGAGGCAAGTTTGAGATGAGTAAAGAGTTCAGTGTAGGAAATATTAAGTTTGAGAGGTTTGATAGAATGGAGTGAAGTGGAGATGTCAAGTAACCAGTTTTATATATTTGAGAGTGAAGCTCAGGGTAGAAATTGGTGCTCAAGATGTACATTTGAGAATCATTACCAAAGTGATATTATTAAAATTCATGGGACTGAATGACATAATCAAAAATATTTATAAAAAAAGAGATGTGTAAAGCTAAGACCTAGGGCAAACGAATGCTTAGAGGGCTGAGAGATAGGTAAGTATTCAGAAATGTGTCTAACAAAACATAGGATGTGATATGAAAGGGCAAAGAAAATGGTATTCTGGAGGCCAAGTGAAAAAAATCAGCCACTGTGTCTATAAATGGTTGGCTGATAGACTGAAGAAGATGAGACCTGAGAAGTCATATTGAAACTGACATAGACTTTTTGTGGAGAGGTGGTGGTGATGATGAAAGCCTGCTTGTGGTTGATTTAAGAAATATTGTGAGGAGATGAAGTGGCAATGGTAGCTAGGGTTTTGCTGTAATAGGAATCACAGAAATGTGTAGTAGCTGGGGTAGAATACGGGGTCAAGGCAGTTTTCTTTTCAGGTGGGATATATTAGAGCATATTTTTATAACTTTGGAAATGATGCAGCAGAGAGGTACAAATTGAGATGCAGGTAAAAAGTGACAACTGCTGGGGGATATGAAGTTGAGTGCTTGGGTAGAGGTGTTTGACATTATGATTTATGAAAGAAGGAATGGCACAGTGCATGCAGGTAGGGTCATTGATTTGAGAGTGGAAGCATCTTGACATTCTCTTTTTGTTCCTTTTATTTTATCAGTGAAATAACAAGGAATTTATACCAACTGAGATTGAAATAGAAAGCAATATGTCCAGAAAAGGGGAGAAAATATGAAATAACCTATTAGGAGAGTTGGGGAGTGAATAGACAAAGGAATTTAGGAATATATCTAGGTAGCACTAAGAGCTTTGTCCTTAGACCCTTTAGCTTAGTTGTGTGATTTCTCCTGTCACATTCCTCTACTCAAGTGCAGGTGTGGGGGAAGTAAAGAGTTGGATTTAACTAATGATGACAACTATTATGGTAAGAAGAAGAAGTAACAGAGTGATAAGGATGCAAGAGAATCATTAGAAAGATAGACCGCATAATATAAACTGGGCAAAGAGAGAAGTGAAGAAGAGAAATGGGTTCATGAATGAAAATGTAATAGTATTTGTGAAGATGTAGACCAGTAGTTTGAAAAATGTTTTAAAACTGCATTATGAAGGCTGTTTTCTGGGTCATAGTCAGCATTCACAATGGAAGGGGATGGAACTGAATACAAAATACCAGATAGCATCACAGGTAATAAATGTAAATATTATTTCATAAAATGTTTGCTTTAATTATATACATGTGTATATGTATATATGTTTATGTATGCTAGGCTACAATGTAAAATTATTTTTTTAATCTGGGTCCTGGTCAAAGCTCTTTGTAATCTTATTTAAGAGACATGCTGGGACTTCCCTGGTGGCTCAGTGGTTAAGAATCCACCTGCTAATGCAGGGGACACTGGTCCGATCCCTGGTCCAGGAAGATCCCACATGCCATGGAGCAACTAAGCCCGCGTGCCACAACTACTTTTGTTTTGGAAACAAAAGCAATCAACATTTTCAACATTATTAGGCTGTGAATTATGGGATTCTTATTCAATTTAGATTGCAGGCTGGGGCAGAGAACAGCTCTCTTAACAGTGCCCTATTTCTTTCCATCTTAGCTTTTTGACTGGTGAGGTCTAGTTTGTGTTCATATTTCTCTATCAAGACATTTTTGCTGAAAATGACAAGATATAATCAGCATACACCAAAAAAATCTGGATTTCCTGCCATTTCCCCTAACACTGCAGACTTAATAGGAACAAGGCTTGTGTTTCAAGTTACAGCAGGTGAAAAAGTGGCCAAATATTTCCCCACCACATAACGAAGGTCACCAATTCTCCATGACAATATGTGTGTCATCCCTCTCAAGGTCCTTATAAGTCAATTCTATATTCTAGCATCTTACTTCCCCTTACCAAATTCTATTTAAGGCAAGGATGGTAATTAGCCAAATGCAGCAGAGAATACAAGTAATAGCTATTTAAACAAATGAGAATTTACCTTATTTTTCATGTAACAGAATAGCCCAGGGCTGCTGAAGCAACTCCTCCTTGCCACCAACATCCCAAAATGTATCTTTCCATCTAGTCATCTTTGGTTATTTATCTGTTTTCTACCAGCTTTATGCCTATTCTTCTCTACTCTGCTCTGAACTACTGGCAATGGGACTCTGCAAGCTATGTTTCCCAGATTTTTTGGCAGCTGGCTTCTTGTTAAATTTTGCCAAAAAGAAGTCACTGATGGGAGATTTTAAAGTAGGAGAAAGGAAGAACAATTCTGATTCTGGCTCTGAAAGCATGGACTGTTGCTCTAGTAGCTGGTGGTTGTATGAGCAATGGAGACCAGATGACCATGCGTTTACTGTAGCAGGTCAGCTTTTCCTGGATTCCAGCTCTGGCAGGTGTAGCTCCATTTGGAAGTTCTAGCCCCCGTGTGCTAGAAAGTGCAGGTAAATGGGCTCCACTGCAGAGATGATAGTGGTTTTCTGATTTCAGGGTGACATCTTTTCTTCTTTCTGCTCCTCTAGTCCTTTTCATACATTTTAACTGTTTTCCTGTATTCAATTCTCTATGCTTGAAGTACCTAATTTTTTGTCTTGCTTTGTTTTCCTGAGAAGATCACAACTACTTGATCTCAGGAAAAAGATTATCAAACATTAGAATCTGAATGGTCTTGAACAAAATGATGAGTGCATTGCCAGTGAAAAGTGTGATACTGATAACAGTCCATGGCATGGTTAATGTTTGCAATTACTTTAAGTATAATCTGTTTGAGCCAGAGAAAGAATGTATATAGAAGACAGAGCATGGGAAACCAATTGAACACTTGAAGATCCTCTGAAGCAGGTGTCTTGCAGGAAGATGCTCATTCTCCCCTAGTATCACCCCACTACTCCTAATTACTTCTAGACCCATAACTTAGAGTCATAGTCCAGGAAGTTCTAGAAGGAAACTTAAAACCTCTAACCAGGATAGAGTTGAGTTTGAACTAAACAATAGAAAGTGTTAATGTATAACAGTAGAAACCTGGAAACTATGTGTCAAAATGGATTCTAAGATCTTAGTGAGGGTTTATGGAGATCAGCTTTTAAATGGAGTTTGTTTAGAGTCTCTCTCACAGTGGGCCCAATGGACCTAACCATCATGTGGTTATTTCCTCAGTTCCTAACTACAGAATTAGAATAAACACACTCAGCAAATGACAAAATCATCACATTGGTTCAGGAACTCCCCTTCCTTTTTGGTGTGTAAACCAGAGCCAAGGCTTCAGATGTGGGAGTACTACAGACATTAGTGCTCTCATTAAAGACTTGAAAGTTGCAGGGGTGATGATTCCTGTCATGTTCTCATTCAACTGCCCTGTTTGGCAAGTCGATTCTAGAGAATGACTATGGAGTATCATACATCCAATTAGGTGTAACTTCATTTAGAGCTCAGGATGTGGTATATTTATTGAAGCAAATTAAACAGCCCTTGACAGCTGATATACATATTGATCATATTGCTTTTTTTCCTCCATATAAACAACAAGGACAACCAGAGGCAATTTTTTTCACCTGGTGAGGAGAGGGTCCTATCAACCCTTCTCCTCTTAGTTGTAATAGACTGTGGAGAACCTTGACCCTCCTGACATCACATAAATCACTCATTATATTGACTGGGCCTGAGGAGCAGTGCAAGACAGAAATCATAGAAGCCTAAATAAGACAAATATGTCCCAAGTGTGGGAAATGAACACCATGAAAATTCAGGGCTCTATTTCTTTAGAAAAGTTTCTAAGAGTTCAGATGTGTGGGGCTTGTTGGGATATTCCTTCCAAAGTAAAGGATAATTTTCCTACCATTAAGAAAGAGGCACAATCATCTCTTTGAGTTTTAAAAGCAGGATATACCATTATGAGTGTGTTCTTCTCACTCATTAACTTAGTAACTGACATTTGGGTGAGTCCTGAAGCAAAGCAAGGTCTGAAGCAGGCCAGGCTGCAGTGCAAGCTACTCTATCACTTAGGCCTTTTGACCCAGCTGGTGTCATGGTGCTGAAGTCTGTGGCCATCAAGGATGTTGTACAGACCGCTGGTTCCTGCTTGCTACTTGCCCAGATAAATACTTAATGACTGAATACGGGGTACCAGGTGGTCACACAACCTGAGTTACCCATCATGAATTGAATGATATATAATCCACAAACCATAATGAAATCTATGGACATCAACACTGTTATTAAGTGAAAGTGGTATATATGTAATGAACCAATGACTAGAGTAAGGTACTTTTTAATTCCATAGGCAAAACACGACAAATTCAGGAATCAAAGGGTGGAAATGGAAGAGATTCCTTCCTTTACTACTTTTTATAACCCACTCCACAAAGTGTTGCTTCCTGCCCCCCAAAATTTGAACTCTACTCATTCAGAGATCTTAGTTCCTAAGAGAGTACATGATAGTTTGTATTAAGTTCTTTAAAGGCTCTCAGTTAGTCCCACAACAGCTTAGTGAGGTAAGTAAAGAAGTTCCCTTCTTAAGATGAGGTTCAGTAATCAGCCAGAGGTCACCCAGCTGTTAGTAGGGGGCAGTGCTGGAATCTGAGCTTAGATTCTTCTACTTCCAAAGCCTGTGCTCTTTCCCACTACATAATTTTAGCCTCAAAGATAACTGCAAAACGCTACACCTCATCCCTAGCACGATGGAAACTATGTCTTGTTGGCAATAAGGAGCCATTTGTCTGCTTACCATTGCTGTGGAATAACCACCCTAAAACAATCACAGCTTTTAGTTTGTTCGTGGATCTGAAGTTTTGGCAAGGCTCAGTGGAAATAGCTCCACTACACTAATGGCAGCTTGAAGCTTGAAGGCTAGAATCATCTGAAGGCTTGTTTACTCACATATCTACCAGGGGATGCTGGCTATCACCTTGGACCTTACTGGAGCCAAAGGCTGAAACACATATGCATGGCCTCACCACGGAGCCTGGGCTACCTTACAACATGATGACTTGTTCCCGTGGGTGAGCATAGTAAAGTAGAGAGAAGCAGGTGGAGGTTGTATGGCTTTTGATGACTCAATCTCAGAAGTCACACAGAGTTATAGTCACCCCTCTGTATCTTTGAGTTGCACAGGTATGGATTCAACCCACTACAGATCAAAAATATTTGGGAAAAAAATTCTGGAAAATTACAAAAAGCAAAACTTGAATTTGCCTCATGCTGGCAACTATTTACCTATCATTTACATTGTATTAAGTATTATAAGTAATCTAGAGGTGATTTAAAGTATACAGGAGGATATGTATAGGTTATATGCACATACTATGCCATTTTATATTAAGGGACTTGATCATCCACAAGATTTTGGTATCCCAGGGGTCCTGGAACCAATCCCCTGAAGATACAAAAGAATGACTGTACTGCTGCATTCTATTTATCCCACAGAATCTGGCCCAGTTTCAAGAGGAAAGCTGAGAAGATGAGTCAATTGCTTATAACCTGGAGAGCAGATTAGGCCTATATATTTCTAGCTTGTAAGAAATTCCTTAGCAACTCACCACCCACTCTCCTCACCACCATAAAAAAAGAGCCCACTCTACTCAATGTATCATGTCTGTTGAGTATTCTGCCAAAGTGTCTCTGAGTACAACAATGAATCTTTACTGCCTTCTTTGAGTGGGTTAATACCAAATGTCATGAAGACAATTTTTATGAGGAAATAGCACCTTGTTCCCACTCTGTCATAATTTTATAAATAAAGTGATTATTAATTACTAAACCACTTTATACAGGCAGAAAAGTTGAGAAGAAAATGTATGAGGAAGTCATGTTATATAGAGAGGGTAAAAGTCAGTCTTACTTTGTGTCCTTATTTTCTCCCAGAAGTTGAAGAGGAGAGGTTTGATATATGATATGCTACATGAGCACTGACACACTAAACAAAGAACAGGGATAGGACAGCAGTACAAACTAGTGAATGACACTCAACGGTTACCTGAGTAATTCCTTGACTTGGTGATGCCAAGTTTCTCAGGGCCTTACTAGCTCATTGACCTTTGGCAACCTGTCCCATAAAACTACTTAACCCCTGTTCCATCATGAGTGTCAGGAGTGAGCCCAGGAGTGAGGGTGGGAGGAGAGGATGCTTGATGTCTTTATAGACTGTTTTCTCATGGTCTACCTCCTTCTTGAGAAAACTCTCATTTCCACACCAACATTGTTATCTCCCCACGCTCCCCAAAGAGTAAGACCCCTTCCTCACAGGGCCTGTGCTGGGTGATATGTGAAGCACAAGAGGAGATCCCTGCTAACCACCCCATCACATGCAGCCACCTGACCTCTCACCAGAACCCCAGGAAACCAATTTCTTCAGTTTCCCCCTCCATTAACCTGGCACACATTCAATAGGTTGGACTAGAAATTGATGGCAGAGATAAGCGCTTCCAGACTATTTGTCCCCTGGGCACCTCACAGGCAACACCCATGTTTTCAGCTATGCCCAGATGAGTATGGATCTCAGTATAGGCTTAGTATTGGGCCTCTATTATAAATACTTCATTTTGCAACCCTTTTAAGTCTTTGCAATATCCCCTAAATGTCATGTTATGTCATGGGTAGTGATGAGATTTGGTGAGTCAGGCAGGGCTCATGACCTGGAAGAAGAGTCTGGACTGTGGACTCAGGGATTACTCTGGGGGGAAAAAAAGCTGGAAATAAGGACAAGGCAGAGGTGGGATTGTTGAAAATGTAGCCTGAAGCCTGATCGGATATGTAAGAACCAGTCACTGAATAATTACTTCCATTTCCCCTCATACCCATTTACTTTCATCATGGAAGAGCTAGATAGGAACAGAAGTGGATTTATTGATTACAAAGATTAAACATTTCTAAAGCCTAAATTTTATTACCTCTCTTCTTGATTTAAATCTTTTGGTAGCTCCCCATTGTTTTCTGAATAAAAGCATAAACTCCTAAACATGGCATATAAGGACCTCACTAATCAATTCCTTGCCTTTTTAGCCTCATCTCCTGTATTAGTTTGCAAGGGTTAACAAGGTACCACAGGTTGGGTTGTTTAAATAAAAGAAACTAATTTTCTCATGATTCTGGAGGACAGAAGTCCAAGATCAAATTGTGGTCATGATTGGTTCTTCTTGAGGCCTTGCTTCTTGGCCTGTAGATGGCCTTTTTCTCCCTGTGCCTTCACATGGTCTTTCCTCTCTGTGTATCTGTACTAATTTCCTTTTACGATAGGGACACCAGTCACATTGATTTAGGGCCCACCATAATGACCTCATTTAAACCTAATTACCTTTTTAAAGATTCTACCTCCAAATGCAGGCATACCTCATTTTATTGTACTTTTCTTCATCACACTTCACATGTACTGCATTTTTTACAAGTTGAGGTTTTGTGGCAACCCTGAAGCATTGAGCAAGACTTTTGGCACCACTTTTCCAACAGAATTTGCTTACTTTGCATCTCTGTTTCACAGTTTGGTAATTCTCACATTATTTCAAGCTTTTCCATTATTATTATATTTGTTATGGTGATCTATGATTATTGATCTTTGATGGTGTGGTTGCCACTGTTTTGGGATAAGGTGGTGATCTTAATCGATAAATGTTTTGTGTCTTCTGACTGCTCCATCAACCAGCTTTTCCTCCATCTCTCTCCCTCTCCTCAGTCTTCCCTATTTTCTGAGACACAACAATATCACAATTAGGCCAATTAATAACCCTACAATGACCTCTAACCGTTTAAGTGAACAGAAGACTTACATGTTTCTCAGTTTAAATCAAAAGCTAGAAATTATTAAATTCAGTGAGGAAAGCGTGTCAAAAGCCAAGATAGGCTGAAAGGTAGTACTCTTGTGCCAAGTAGTTAGACAAGTTGTGAATGCAAAGGAAAAGTTTTTGAAAGAAGTTAGAATTGCTACTCCAGTGAATGTGCAAATGATAAGAAAGTAGAACAGCCCTATTTTTGAAATGGAGAAAATTTTAGTGATCTTGATAGAAGATCAAACCAGCCACAACATTCCCCTAAGCTAAGCCTAATCCAGAGCAAGGCCCTAACTCTCTTCAATTCCTTGAAAGTTAAGAGAGGGAAGAAAACTGCAGAAGAAAAGTGTGAAGGTAGCAGAGATCGGATCATTAGGTTTAAGGAAAGAAGCATCTCCATAACATGAAAGTGCAAGGTGAAGCAGCAAGTGCTGATGTAGAAGCTGCAGCAAGTTATTCAGATGATCTAGCTGAGATAATTAATGAAGGTGGTGACACTAGATAATAGATATTCAAAGTAGACAAAACAGCCTTCTGTTGGAAGAAGATGTCACCTAGGTTTATCATAGCTGGAGAGGAGAAGTCAATGCCTGGCTTCAAATCTTTGAAAAACAGGCTGCCTCTCTTGTTAGAGGCAAATGTGGCTGGTGACTTGAAGTTGAAGCCAATGCTCATCTACCATTCAGAAAATCCTAGGGCCCCTAAGAAATATGCTAAATCTACTCTGCCTGTGCTCTATAAATGGAACAATAAAGTGATAATATATCTGTTTACAACATGGTTTACTGAATATTTTAAGCCACCATGAAGACCTACTGCTCAGGAAAAGAAAAAGATTTCTTTCAAAATATTACTGCTCATTGATGGTGTGCCTGTTCACCCAAGAGCTTCGATGGAGATGTACAAAGAGATTAATGCTGTTTTCATGCCTACTAACACAATCCATTCTGCAACCCTTGGGTCAAGGAGTAATTTTGACTTTCAAGTATTATTATTTAAGAAATACATTTCATAAGTCTATAGCTGCCAATAGATAGTGGTTCTTCTGTTGGACCTGGACAATGTATATTGAAAAACTTCTGAAAAGAATTCAGTATTCTAGATGCCACCAAGAACATTCATGGTTCATGGGAAGAGGTCAAAATATCAACATTAACAAGAGTTTTGAAGAAGTTGATTCCAACCCTCATGGATGACTTTGAGGGGTTCAAGACTTTAATGGAGGAAGTCCCTGCAGATGTGATATAAATAGCTGGAGAACTAGAAGTGGAGCCTGAAGATGTGACTGAATTTCTGCAATCTCATGATAAAACTTGAACTAATGAGAAGTTGCTTCCTATGGATGAGCAGAGAAAGTGGTTTCTTGAAATGGAACCTACTTCTGGTGAAGATGCTGTGAAGATGGTTGAAATGACAACAAAGCATTTAGAATATTACATAAACTTAGTTGATAAAGCAGTGGCAGAGTCTGAGAGGATTGACTTGCTTAATTTTGCAAGAAATTCTATTGTGGGTAAAATTCTAGCAAACAGCATTGCATGCTACAGAGAAATCATTCCTTCATGGAAGAGTCAATTGATGTGGCAAACTTCATTGATGTCTTATTTTAGGAGATTGCCAAAGCCACCCCTGCTTTCAGCAACCAACAGTCTGATTTGTCAGCAGCCATCAACATTGAGGCAAGATCCTCCACCAGCAAAAATATTACAACTAGCTGAAGGTTCAGATGATGATTAGCATTTTTAGCAATAAATTATTGTTTTAAATTAAGGTATACACTTTTTTAGATATAATTCTATTTCACACTTAACAGACTACAGTATATTATAAACATAACTTTTATATGAACTGGGAAACCAAAAAATTCCTCTTACTTGCTTTATTTTAATATTTTGCATTATTGCAGTGTTCTGGAACCAAACTGGCAGTATCTCTGAGGTATGCCTATATAGTCACATTCTGAGATACTAGTTGTTAGGACTTCAACATAAGTTTTGGGGATACACAATCAGTCCAAATATCTATTAAACCTTTTTCTCCTTTTCCTTCAAAACACACACACACACAATCTTTTAGTTATACCTAAAATTACTGTGGATTCTTTTTGCAAATATTGTAACTGTGTTGGAATGCTCAATAAGTCCACTAAACTCAGCTTCCTTAAAAGGCTTCACTGCAACTCTGTTCCTCAGATTATGTTCGCATAGAACCTTCTTTAAAGTTCTATCATGTTGTCTATCACATGGAATTTTTTCTTTGTCCAGGGCTAGGATAAGTGCTACAAGGAATAGAGGTAAAAGGTTGTCATTAAATGCAGATTCTGGTGCGTAAGAGTATGGTAGGGGCCAAGGCAGCATGGAGGTTGGAGCAACATGGGCTCAGAGTAGGCAAGTCTGGGTTCTAATGGTGGCTCTACTCCCCAGCTCTGCTTACTTTGTGCCTGCAGGTAAGTTTCTTGACTTCTCTGAACTTAGTTTCCTCACAATAAAAGTAGTGTTAATAATGACTATTTTGAGTTGGTGTTGTGAGAATTCAATGAGATAACGTATACAAGTATGTAAAATAATCATTATTTAACCTTTAAAAAGATATTGATATGTAAGTACCCCAGATATGTAAGTGCATTATTAAACATAAAATTCACATATCGTTGTTGCAGGAAGAACTCCTGACTGCAAGGAACCTCATTTTGACATCAAAAATCAAGGTCAAGTTGAAGCTGCAAATATAGGTTCTATGAGTGAGTTTCTATGAGTAAGGAAAAAATGGAGTTGCAGTACTTTGGAGTCTTATTACACTGTGATTGGTGAAGGTCGTAAGCATTGGGATGTTCCTCTTCACATCCAAATCTTTGTGTCATATCATCACAAATAGAAAGTGGAATACTTAAACTTGAGGAATTAAGCCAGAGAAAAGTTGTCTCTTTTATGTGTTTCAAATACCAGGCAAACTGTGCTCTGTGTCAATGGTGACACATTTAAATATAGTTAACCCTCTGCCCCAAGTACATACACTCTTAGGTAGAAAATGTTCATTTTGGTCCAATCTGGTTACAGCTTAAGAAAATGGGGTGGCTTTGATGTTTCCTATGTCTCCAATAATGTCAATGTCATAGCATAGAAGGTTGGGGCCTGATCTCACTTTTTAGTCTTCTAGTTTCAACTTATAAATAAATAATTAAGGTGATAGGATTTAGCAGATGAATAAAGCTTCATAAATTAAAAATATAAAAAGGATATTGATGAAAAAAGCTTTAATGACATGGAAACATTTTAATAATTAATACAAAGACAATAAAATTTTTTAAATTAAATCTACAATATGAACTCAATTATGTAACAAAAATTAGACACATACACACAAACACAGACATTTAGAAAAAAATGACTGAAAGCAAATATTCCCTTATGTTAGTTGGCTCATACAGGAAGCACACGTCATGATGGAATTAGGAGTGTAAGTGCTCTGTTTGTCAGGGGAGTGAAAGATAAAAGGAGGAAGCAGGATTGGGTAGAAGTAGCCATTAGACCACTATACAGATCTGATACCTGTGACATGGGAGAGTAGAGAAAGCCCTCTTCACAAAGCAGATCTGACCATCTCTGCCAACCCAAAAGAGAGCTCCAGAGCAAAGGTGGACCATTAGAGGAGTTTCATGTTAGGCAGAATTAGCTAGGGTCTGGTACCTCCACCATGCTCAGTTATTGGCTGGGAAGAGCATGGCCTCAGCTCCAAAGCTGAGGAGGATCTCCTAGGCTGGAGGCTGGCAGCTAACTACATTCCTTGCAGCTGCACTGAGAGTTCTTTCTTGAAGGGAGATCCAAGTAACTTATCTTCATAGCTGCCACACCAATTACTCTTTTTTTGTTTTTCAAGTATATAGTACAGTTTTATTACTATAATCATTATGTTGCTCATTAGATCCCCAGTGGTTCTTCATTTATAACTGGAAGCTTGTAGTCTTTGACCAACATCTCTCCTTTTCCCTCAACCCCCAGCCCCTGATAAGCACCATTCTAGTCTTTATTTCTATGAGTTGAGCTATTTTAGTTTCCGCATGTAAGTGATAATATACAGTATTTGTCTTTCTCTGTCTGACTTATTTGACTTAGCCTAATGCCCTCAAGATCTATCCATGTTGTTGCAAGTGGCAGTATGTCCTTCTTTCTCATGGCTGAATTATATCCCATTGTTATAATACTGTCATTCCCAGGTATCTATGGGGGATTGTTCCAGGACCCTCTGCAAATACCAAAATCTGCAGATGCTCAAGTCCTGTAGTTAGCCCTCTGTATCCCCAGTTCTTCCTCCATGGATTCAACCAACCATGGATCATATTTATTGAAAAAAATCTGCATATAAGTGGATCCACACAGTTCAAACCCATGTTGTTCAAGGATCAACTGTATATACCACATATAACACATCAACTGTATTATACAACACATGAATCTTTATCCATTCACGTGTATTGATTTTTAAGAAGAGAAAGAACTATTTCCATTTTCTTCCTCATAATCATCTCTGTTTTTAAAATTTCTTATACTTTATCATTCATTCTCTTTTAGTCAGAAACATATTTTAAATTATGCCCAGAAAAAAACCTTTCAACTTCTTTTATAAATGAGACAACCTGTAATGCTAGAACAGTAGTAGTTTTAATAATGATATGTATAATAACTAATATTTTATTAATTGTATATTATAGGCCAGTCAGTGTATTAAGTGCTCAATCTGTGTTTTCCTATTTAGTCCTTGTGATTGTATTATTTTTCACATTTCATCTGTCAGCATTCTTAGAGGAAAACAATAGAACCTGACTTGGGTTAGCTTAGAGAAGAACTGGGTTGGATGGACATGGGGAAGCTAACAGAGTCTTCAGGAAGGCTGGAGGATGGGGTAGGGAGCCGGTACACCAGGGGTGAGAGGAGGCAGCCAGCTCAGATATTGCTTAAGGCAATATCTGTTCAGTTTTCTAAAATGAGATCTTCCACTTGGACAGTGACTTGCATGCTTAACAAAAATATACCTTATCTCTTTCACTAAATGTATTGCTTCCTATAGATTTTTCATTCAGAATCCTATCTGTCACTTTGTATTTCTCAGTGGCCTGGACCCTCATCTCATAAAGAGACTGACACTGACCATTTGAATTTCTCTCTCCTTCTAAAAGACACTTTTACAATGTCTGTTCCACGTGGCTCACGTTTTGCTCACCACGAGGTTCCAGAAAGAAGAGAATTGTTCCTGAAGTGCTCAAAGATCAGATGGCAACTAAAATGAGGATCTTAACAATCATCCAGGAACTGGGGTGATGAATGCCTCCAAGGGGTGAACACTATGACATGGTAGAAAGAGCTCCTGCTTTGGGTTTAGGAGAGCTGGGTCTCAACCCCAGGACCATAATGTATAAACTGTGCGACCTTGGGCAAGTCATGTATCCTTTCTGAGCCTTGATTTCCCCATAAATGAGAATACTCAATTGTGCATCCCTGGGTGGATGTAAAGTTCAAGCTGGATAATGTGCGTGGATGAGCTTGGAACTGGCCAGTGATATATAAATGATGTTATCTTTTTGCTGTGGACAGTCTGGAAAGGGTCTTGGAAGCTTAGAAAAGTAAGTTTCAAGTCTTCTTGTTTTTCAAGAAATATCAAGTTTTCTTTTGACAGACCTGAAACAGACTTCCCAGGCAGTGGCCTATCATAGATAGTTCCAGGCCAGGGCAGGGGGCATGCCTGGCTGTCAGACAGCAGGGTGCTCCCCCAGCTGGTTCCTGGCCAACACACCAACGCACCTTGACTCAAGCAAACAATAGGCTGCTCTGCTCACACTGGGGCTGAGGAATTGTTAGCTCACACCATTTCTGGGAGCACTGCTATGGCAGGTGAAAGACGGGGAGGAGATGGCTGCTTAACAATTTATGTTCTTACATTCTGCTCTTTACTTCATATCCTTTAGCATAAATTATAATCAGGCTGATTTTTGTGAGAAAATGTTTAATGCTGATCTCTATTTCTATAAGTTCATTAAAACATGGAAGTGGTCTATTTTTAGCACTTTTGAGTTCTCAGCACCACACCAGTGTCTGTCATAGTCACTTGAGAAGAATTTAGTGAATAAATTTATGAATAATAAAGTATTCTTGGGAAATTTAGCAATCAAATGTGGTACCACAGTGACTATCATCTTGTGTAGGAATATTTCTTACCCTTTCAGCATCCTGTAAAAGTGGAATCATAGGAGAGGGAGTTAAGAATTGATATGTATACAAGGTTCTATGGAAACATTGTATTTTCTCCATTTCAAATTTAGTCAATTATTTGAGTAGCTAATATTGACTGAGATAATGTATTTTGTTTTTCCTTTTTTAATCTCCTTTTTGATTTCTAAAGAATAATACATAAATGAAGTGTTCAAGCTTTGCTTCGTTCTTCAGAGATCCTTTGGGAACACTGTACTTTTAGATGAGACCCCAGAATCTGGGGGACACCACTGTGTAAGTACGTGAATAACATTCATCTCCTTAGTGAAGAAAGAGACCAGCATAGAAACAGTTGGGAGCCATTTTTGAGACGTGCATAAACATTTCCCAACTCACTTTCCTTTTTCTGTGTACAGACAATTCATGCAGCTAATGACAAATGTAAATTTTGGAGAGCTGTTTTCTGCAAGACATTTCCAGAGACTATCTACAATTTACCTCATCAGGCAAGAAGTATGAATTTTCTTTTCTTTTTGATTGTTAAGAACAAAAAAGATGCTTTCTCAAATTCAATCTGGCATTGATTGGGAGGAAAAATGAATTTTAGTAGCTCTGAGATACATCTCCCCCAACCATCACTATTAAAAACCCATCATAAATTCAGAATTATGGTTGTTGCATGAATTGACTCAATCATGCGATCATTGCACAGTGCTTTGCAGGCAAGCCCAATAACTAATGGTTTACAGCTGTCATGGCACTCCAGTGAGGGTTAATAAGAAACACTCTAGGATGTCTATGAAAGCAACTGGAATGCAAAATAAGAAAAGCAAGTTGAGTATTCTGTCAGAGAGAGGGACCTCTCTCTGTGTACAGACATAATGAAATGAAATAATGATAATGAAAGAAACAAACACTACAGCATGTGAAAGGGGAGCTAGGCTAGACCAAGTTCTTCGTAGAGGGAAGAGGTGTGTCTTCATCTTTGTATATCTTTAGCTCTTAGCCCACTGCCTGGCACATGTATTCAGTTCTTCATAAATACTGAAATTGGTGAGAACAGAGATGCGATTAAGGACCTTTAGAATATAGGAGTTCAACTTTCCAGGAAGTGACAATTGAACAGAATTGTTGATGACAGAGACTAAACAAGCAAAGAAAGAGACCAAGAATATTCTAGGCAGTGAGAAAAGTATGTCCAAAGGAGAGGAGTGATTGAGAGTGGGGCAATTTCCTAGAACTGCAAAACAGTATTTGTTACACCTGCAGGACAAGATGAATGGTAGGGAATAGTCAGACATGGGGCTGGACAGGCTACAGGGACCAGCTCTTAGAGAATGTCATGCTGAAGAGCTTGCATTTTAACCCTGAGGTGATTGAAAAACCACTGAAGCATTTTAAGCAGGGAACTGACATGACTGGATTTACAGTAGTAAAAGGCCACTATGATAGCTTTATGGAGGATCACTTAGAGGGGCGATAAAATTGTAGGCAGAGTGTGATGGAGAGGCTTTGAAATGATCTAGACAAGAATTGATGGGGACTTGATAAATAACGGTGGCTGTGATAGGTGGACTGATTTGAGAGATATATAGGAGGTAGAACTGGCAAACCTGGTGATCATAGGCAGAGGTGAGAAAGGAAAAGGTGTCAGGAAAAATGCTGAGGGTTCTGACTTGGGCACTGAGGAGAAGGATAACACCATTCATTGATTGAGGTGGTGAACATTGAAGGGGAGTGATTTGGCCGACGTAGATAATAGTGGTTCTCTTATTTATGTGATGAGCTTGAGGGTCTGGGGAAATTCAAATGGAGATACCCAATAGGTTGTTGAATATTTAGGTGTATAGATCAAAAGAGAGCTCTAGACTAATGATATAACTTTGAGAGTCGTTGACTTGTACGACTTGTAATTTTAGCGTAGAGACTGGATGAGATCCTGCAGAAGAGAAGGTAGAATGAGAGGAGAGTCTGCAGAGGAAAAAGAAAAGTTCCTCTGAGTAGCTTGTTTAAAATAAGAAGCTGAATAAATAGGAAAAGAAATAAGAAAAAAAGGTGAGCATCTAGAGTATATGCATATCCACTAAAGAAGCAGCACTCCAAAAAAAAAAAAGTAAATAAAGGATAAAGGATGGGTCAACATCTTGTCTCTAAGAATATTGCTTAATTTTACATTTATTGTCTCCAACATTCAGCATTCCCAAATAATAAATCAAACATACCAGAATTGTACATTCTTTTTTTTTTCCTGTGCAAGACGAAAATGTACCTGTTCGATGATATAATATCATGACAGGAGAGCCACAAAGAAA
This sequence comes from Phocoena sinus, assembly GCF_008692025.1. Taxonomy (NCBI): domain Eukaryota; kingdom Metazoa; phylum Chordata; class Mammalia; order Artiodactyla; family Phocoenidae; genus Phocoena; species Phocoena sinus. The sequence continues at coordinate 139,302,063 of NC_045764.1, read as the reverse complement.
AATAGCTCCCATTTGGGAATCAGGGTAAAATTGCAGCTCACTCCCATCTCTCCTGATAAAGCTCCTGCTGCTTATTTTGGGATACGTGTTGTGATGGTGATGGGGGTGGAGTGAGTGGAGTCTAAGAGGAGGAAATCCTGAAAGATGACATAAAGTGTAAAAGGATTTAAGCTTTATATAGCTTTGAAAAAGTGTACTCCCTGCAAAGGATGTATTGATTTGTTTCAACTATGCCTGAGGTGGTGATGGGCACCACACTAGCAATACGATTTCCGTCATCACCTCCGACACTGGGGGTTTTATGGCTTTCCTTTAAATCTGTTTTTTGAGGCTCTGTTTTTATAATGCTCTTCCTCTAATTAACTTGGTTATTTTGAGGATGTAAAAGTCCGCTTTACTTGTCAGCTTTGGTGCTTAATTTGGTGCCTAATTCCCACTTTCAGTGGCATCGGCAATCATCTTTAAAATGGCAATCACCAAAATGGATTCAGAGTGTCCACCTATTTCCTGTGTGCAGCTGAGGGGCCTAAAATGGCCTAGCTCAGGTCAGATCCAGTGTTGATTAAAACGTAAGTTATTCCTGCCTCATTCTATTAAGAAGTAAAATGCTCATTTATACTTGTTTCTGGATGTAAACATTTTAATGTACACTTTACCTACAACAAAAAGCAGCATAGTCTATATATGCATTAAAATGGAATAGTGAGGCCTTGAAAACAAGAAGGAAAGAAACCTACAAATCTTCCTCCAAGGAATAAACTCAAATGAAAGCACTTTGATATAAAGCAGAAACTAACACACCATTGTAAAGCAATTATACTCCAATAAAGATGTTAAAAACAAAACAAAACAAAAAAACAATAGCTTTATTTTCAAAGAAAACCACTTTTAAAAGTCCTTTCACACTCATTACTTTGTTGCCTCACTACCAATCCTTTCAACGCAAGGATTATCATCCCCACTTTACAGATGAAGAACCTGAAGTAGGTGGAGTAAGTGACTTAACCAAGGTCAGAGCTAGAGATCAAACATAAAACCCAGGTTATCCATAGTCACCTGCCAGAAATCATTCTTTATTCCATGGAAATGGAGAACTGGTGATCTGCAATTCTGTTACGTAAGAAATGATTGGGAAACCATACACTTCCACAGTGCATTGAAAGCCTCTGGATTACCATCCTTAGGAAACAATCTTGTCCAAATAAAGACACATTTAGTGTTTGTGTTTTTGCATTTGGTGTTCATTAATTAAAAATTTCTTAACAATTAGTATATTTCACAGGTGAAATTGAACTGTTCTACTGACACGAATATTGATTAAATAGTGTAATAAGAGTCCTAGTTTAATTTTTTTCCTTTTCAAACAATGCAGTAAGCCAAACTTACTGTTTCTTTTCTGGTTTGTTTTGGTTTTATGAACTTATCTGATGTGAATATTCCAGGGTAGGCAATTTATCGAGATCACAGTGAGCTCACTAACAGCCAGTATGATCAGGCCATCAAGATGGCTGTTCTGTTCTCTGTACATTCTCTGCCTGACTAGTCCATGCTTCACCTACACCCTACTCACATAACTAGCCAATCCTCTTAATTGTAGGGCTTAATCAGTAATTGCCTACAGGCTTGCCCCTGCCCCAGCTGCTGGTTTCTCTGGTAACAGACGAGCCAACCTGACCTCAATTCCCCATCTAACTAGTAGCCTCCTTCTTCCCCCTCGGTAGCGAAGGTGCTGCGATGTCCTGCCTGCCGTCTGCTGTCCGTCTGCTGTCGGCAGTGTCGGTGCAGGACTTTTGCTTCAAATGTGTAAGATTACCTATCCAATACATTGTGGGTGTCTCCAGGCTCTTGCTTCAGTCTCGCAGCTGGGAAATTACAAGGTTTGCAGGCCTGCAGGGTGCAGCCAAACACTTTCACTGGAGCATATTTTAATGAACATCTTTTGGTAAGTGACAAACATTTTTTGTAGCTAGATGTGAAGGTTTTCTTTACACATATATGTAATTCACATGTAACATATATGCATATTCTTTACTTATAAAGGTACATGTATTGGCAAATAAATTGATAAACAAGTGAATATATATATATATATACATATATATATATATATATATATATATATAGAGAGAGAGAGAGAGAGAGAGAGAGAGAGAGAGAGAGAGAGAGAAAACAGAAACTCAAAAGATAGAAGATCCTGAAGCATTCTTCTTTTATTCTAAAAAGTTTCTAATTCTTCTAACGGGTCAGTCAGAGCTATTCTGGACCAAAACTGAATTGAAGAAAGTCTAATTGGATTCTATACTGAGATTGAGATATTTGTTCATTTCCATGTGAAATAAGGTGTATGATATATTTTAGAGCAGGCTTTGCAACAAACCTTTGTAAGAGTTTTAATACTTAATTCAAAATAAATAGTTTAATAACTCTGAACTGCACTAAAGAGCAGTCCAAATTTCTGCTCATTTAAAAATCAATCCAAATTTATGCTCATTTGACTCATGGCTGACCAGGAATTTTTACATTAACTTGTCTCCCAAGCCTTCTATAATCCAGGAAAATGTTTCAAATTTAACTTAAGTTAAACACATTTGTGTAATTGTGTTATTGCAATGTTTTATCAAGTCAAGCAAAAGGTATATACTGCTAATAGTTAATGGTAGGAATATTCATACATTAAATATCTCATTTAATATATTTTATATTGAAGTTTATCAATCCTGTTTCCTCAGAAATATAATTTAATCTTGGTTTAAGATGACATAATATTCCTAGGTATTTTATTCTTTTTGATGTGGTGGTAAATGGGATTGTTTCCTTAAATTCTCTTTCTCATCTTTCATTGTTAATGTATAGAAATGAAAGAGATTTCTGCATGTTGATTTTGTATCCTGCAAATTTACCAAATTCATTGTTGAGTTCTAGCAGTTTTCTGGTAGCATCTTTAGGATTTTCTGTGTATAATATCATGTCATCTGCAAACTGTGATAGTTTTACTTCTTTTCCAATCTGGGTATATTTCTTTTTCTTCTCTGATTGACTTCCAAAACTATGTTGAATAAAAGTGGCAAGAGTGGACATCCTTGTCTTGTTCCTGATCTTAGAGGAAATGCTCTCAGCTCTTAACCATTGAGAAGGACGTTTAGCTGTGGGTTTGTCATATACGGCTTTTATTATGTTGAGATAGTTTCCCTTTATGCCCACTTTCTGGAGAGTTTTTAATCATAAATCGGTGTTGAATTTTGTCTAAAGCTTTTTCTGCATCTATTGAGATGACAATATGGTTTTTATTCTTCAGTTTGTTGATGTGGTGTCACACTGATTGATGTGTGGATACTGAAGACTCCTTGCATCCCTGGGATAAATCCCACTTGATCATGATGTATGATCCTTTTAATGTATTGTTGGATTTGGTTTGCTAGTATTTTGTTGAGGATTTTTGTGTCTATGTTCATCAGTGATATTGACCTGTAATTTTCTTTTTTTGTGGTATTTTTGTCTGGTTTTGTTATCAGGGTGATGGTAGCCTGATAGAATGAGTTTAGGAGTATTTCTTCCTCTCCACCTTTTTGGAAAAATGTCAGAAGGGCAGGTGTTAACTCTTCCCTAAATGTTTGATAGAATTTGCCTGTGAAGTCATCTGGTCCTGGGCTTTTGTTTGTTGGGAATTTTAAAATCACAGTTTCAGTTTCAGTACTTGTGATTCTGCAGTCCCACTCCCGGGCATATACTTGGAGGAAACCATAATTTGAAAAGATACATGCACCCCAATGTTCATTGCAGCACTATTTACAATAGCCAAGACATGAAAGCAACCTAAATATCCATTGACAGAGGAATGGATAAAGAAGATGTGGTACCGTGGGCTATTAGCTATAAAAAAGAATGAAATAATGGTGCAAAATGGTGCCTTTTGCACCAACATGGATGGACCTAGAGATTAACATACTAAGTGAAGTAAGTCAGGCAGAGAAAGACAAATATCATATTATATCATTTATATGTGGAATCTAAAAATAAAATGATACAAATGAACTTATATACAAAACAGACTCACAGACTTCAAAAACACTTATGGGGCTTCCCTGGTGGCGCAGTGGTTGAGAGTCCGCCTGCCGATGCAGGGGACACGGGTTCGTGCCCCAGTCCGGGAAGATCCCACATGCCGTGGAGCGGCTAGGCCCGTGAGCCATGGCCGCTGAGCCTGCGCGTCCGGAGCCTGTGCTCCGCAACGGGAGAGGCCACAACAGTGAGAGGCCCGCACACCGCAAAAAAACAAAACAAAACAAAACAAAAACACTTATGGTTACCAAAGGGGACACATGGTGGGGAGGGATAAATTAGGAGTTTGGGATTAACATATACACACTACTATATATAAAATAGATAAATACACACTACTATATATAAAATAAATAATCAACAAGGACCTACTGTATAGCACAGGGAAATCTACTCAATAATCTGTAATAACCTAGATGGGAAAAGAATCTGAAAAAGAATGGATAGGGCTTCCCTGGTGGCGCAGTGGTTGAGAGTCCGCCTGCCGATGCAGGGGACACGGGTTCGTGCCCCGGTCCGGGAAGATCCCACATGCCGCGGAACGGCTGGGCCCGTGAGCCGTGGCCGCTGAGCCTGCGCGTCCGGAGCCTGTGCTCTGCAGCGGGAGAGGCCACAGCAGTGAGAGGCCTGCGTACCGCAAAAAAAAAAAAAAAAAAATATGAAAAAAAAAAAAAAGAATGGATATATGTATATGTATAACCGAATCACTTAGCTGTACACCTGAAAGTAACACAACACTGTAAACCAGCTATACTCCAAAAAAAATTAAATTTAAAACATGTACATTAAAGAAAAGATGATATAATAAATGTTATTTTAATACATGGACTTCTTTATTTCAATTTGGAGACTACCGCTTTGCCAGGTTATTGTTATCCTCATATTTCAAAATTTTGCTGGATATTCTTGTTATTTTTTCCATGTGAATTATAGAATATCTTGTCAATCTTCTCACCCCCAAAATTTATACTAGTGTTTTTTAGAGTCAATTTTATTGAAGGATAATTTACATAAATTGTACTCATTTAAATGAACAGTTGAGTAAGTTTTGGTAAATATGTGTAACTGTATATATAACCCCACAAAGTTCCCTAATGCTTCTTACCAGCAATTCTCCTAACCTGGCCCCAAGCAACCACGGATCTGCTTTCTATCACTATAGATTAGAATTTCATGTAAATGGAATTCTACTATATGGACTCTTGTGTCTAGCTTATTTTATTCAGCATATTGGTTTTGGTAGCCATTCATGTTCTTGGTATAGAGTAGTTTGTTTCTTTTTATGGCTGAATATCATTCCATTATTATAGGAGTACCACTTCTTTTTTTAATCCATTCTGGAAGCACAAGGGAATTTTTTTATGAATTTTCACAGTGAGAACCCAGTGGGGTTCCTGGAGGTAAATCACATGAAAGTGTGGGGATCCCTTAAGAATGGGCCCCCTTGGAAATATCAACACTCAGACTACTCTACACTGAGCCTCCAGTAGTTCATCAGTTACAGTTTGAAGTGTTCCCACTGATAGGGGCTTCTGCTCTCTACACGTTGTGCTTCTCTGTATCTGCATGTCTGTCTCTCCGAATTTCAGAGCAGTAGTTTGTCTTGTGACCTCAGTTCTCTGACGGTTCTGAGAAGAGTTGTTGATATTCAGTTTGCTCAGTTTTTTTTTCTTGTTGTGAGAATGGGAATGACAACTTCTAAGGTCAGCTTGGAAGCTGGAAGTGCTCTTGCTATACATTTTTTTTTAGTAATTCACCTCCTTATTGAGTAAAAGAGTTCTTTATATTTTGTGGATAAAGGTCCTTTGTCAGATACATGGATTTCAACTACTTTCTCTTTTAGTTTTATTTTTTAATTGTTCATTGTTAGTATAGACCCCCCCCAAAAAAAGAAAAAGAAAAATGAAAAACCTCATCCATATGGAAAACTAATTTACAACAAAGGAACAAAGACCATACAATGGAGAAAGGGCAGTCTTTTCAATAAATGGTGCTGGGAAAACTGGACAGTCACATGAAAAAGAGTAAAACTAGACCACTATCTTTTACAGCATACACAAAATTAATTCAAAATGGATTAAAGGTCTTGAATATAAGACCTGAAACCATAAAATTCTTAGAAAAAAAAGTAGGGTAACCTTATTGACATTGTTCTTAGTGATGCTTCTGTGGCTCTAACTTCAAAGGCAAGGGAAAAATAAACAAATGGGACTACATCAAACTCAAAAGCTTTGACACATCAGAGGAAACCATTATCAAAATGAAAAGGCAACCTACTGAATTAGAGAAACTGCTTGCAAATCATATATCTAATAAGAGGTTAATATCAAAATATATAAAGAACTCCTAAAACTCAACTACAAAAACGAAAACAACCCAATTAAAAGTGGGCAGGGCATCTGAATAGACATTTTTTCAAAGAAGATATACAGATGGACAATAAACACATGAAAATATCTTCAACATCACTAATTATTAAATCAGAAACACCTTACACCTGTTAGAATGACTGTTATAAAAACACAAGAAATAACAAATGTTGGAAAGGATGTGGAGAAAAGGGCACCCTCATATGCTGTTGGTAGGACTATAAATTGGTGCAGGCACTGTGGAAAGCAGTATGGAGATTCCTCAAACAATTAAGAATAGAAATACCATATGACCCAGACATTCCACTTCAGGGCATTTATCCAAAGAACACAAAACATTAATTTGAAAAGATATATACAGCATTATTTGCAATACCTAAGATAAGGAAACAACCTAAGTGTCTATGGATAGATGAGTGAATAAAGAGGATATGGTATATATACAGTGGAATACTACTCAGCCCTGTAAAAGAATAAAATCCTTCCACTTGGGACAACATGGATGTAACTTGCAGGTATTATGCTAAGTGAAATAAGTCAGAGAGAGAAAGACAAATACTGTGTGATTTCACTCATAGGTGGAATCTAAAAAAACAAAACAAACAAAAAAAATAAGCTATAGATACAGAACAGATTGCTGGTTATCAGAGGGCAAGTGGGTTAGGGTCTAGGGGAATTGGTGAAAAATTGGTGAAGGAGGTCAACTGTATTGTAATGGATGGTAACTAGACTTACAGTGATCATTTTGTAGTGTATACAGATGTCAAATTACAATGCTGTACACCTGAAACTTAAAGAATAAAATAACCCTGATTTTTGTATGTTGACCTACTATCCTGAAAACTTGCTATATTATTAATTCTAATAGCATTTTTGTAGATCCTTTAGAATTGTTTATATACACAATCATGTTGTCTGCAAATACTGTTTTACTTATTTTTTGCTATCTGTAGGTATTTTATTTCCTTTTCTTGACTTGTTGCACTGTCTAGAACTTAGTCTACAGCGTTGACGGCATGAGAGCATACATGTTTGCCCCATTCCCAGTCTTAAGAAGGCGAGTTTCTCTTTCACTATTAACTACCAAGTTTGCATGGATGTCCTTTATCAGGCTGAGCGTTCCCTTTTATTTCTAGTTTTATGAAAGTATGGGTTTCAATTTTGACTAATACTATTTTTTCCAATAATTTTGTTTCCTTGATGAATTGACACTTTATCATTATGAAATGTCACTTTATTTTGTGTTGTAGTATTCTTTATTCTGTAGTCCTCTTTGGTATTGATATAATGACTCCAATTTTCTTATGTGTTTTTATGATCTATCCTTTTTTATCTTTTACTCTTAAGCTCTATATTTATTTATATTTAAAATGTTTCATGTAGATAGCATATTTGAGTCTTTTTATATCCTGTATGGCAATCTCTATCTTTTAATTTGAGTGTTCAGAATATTTATATTTAATGTAATTACTTACATGGCTAGGTTTTAAGTCTATTATCTTGATATTTTTTCTATTTGCCCCATATCCTTCATTTTATTTTTCCTCTTTTCCTATGTTATTTTGGATTAAGTTAGTATCTCTTAGTATTTCACTTTCTCTCATTTTGGTTTATTAGCTATACCTATATCCATTAAATTAGTGGTTGCTCTGGTGTTTAAAATATGCATATTCAGTTTATCATGATGTATTTTCAAAGAATAATATACCATTTCCCAAATAATACATGGAATTTAGAGCAGTATGTTACCCTTTACCCCTCTTATTCTTTGCAGTTTGTTTTCATACCTTTTACTTCTACATATGGTTATATAGCCAAAATACAGTGATAATATTTTTTTGCTTTCACAGTTATCTTTTAAAGAAACTTAGAAAGGAGAAAAATTGGGGTTTTAAAAATTTTTTTTAAATTTTTTAAAAAAAATTTACTTTTGGCTACGTTGGGTCTTCATTGCTGTGCGCAGGCTTTCTCTAGTTGCGGCGAGTGGGGGCTACTCTTCGTTGCCATGCACGGGCTTCTCATTGTGGTGGCTTCTCTTGTTGCAGAGCATGGGCTCTAACACGTGCGGGCTTCAGTAGTTGTGGCATGCAGGCTCTAGAGCGCAGGCTCAGTAGTTGTGGTGCACGGGCTTAGTTGCTCCGTGGCATGTGGGATCTTCCCGGACCAGGGCTCAAACCCATGTGCCTGCATTGGCAGGTGGATTCTTAAGCACTGCGCCACCAGGGAAGCCCCACTGTGCTACATATCCTATACCAGCTATTCCAAAATGTCTAGAAGCACAAGTCTCCCTGTTACTCTTTTATTTTTATATATTTAAATTGAAAAAAAATTCCCAAAATATGTTTAATTTTTAATTCATATTAGGATGTATAAATATGAAAGAAAAACACTGTGCAGCTGGAAACAATTTGTATGTCTATTCATAAATATAGCTTTATGTATTAAAATATTTTGTATTATGTATACATGCCAGTTACCGTTCATTAACAAATACAAAACCAAAGGTGACCAAATATTTGAGGAAAATAAATAGAACGAAAGATATATAACATGAAGTAACAAAAAAAATACCCCTGAAAAAATTAGAGATTACTACAAGAAAGAAAAATAATTCTAATTGGTATCCTCACAGTGATTTGAAATGATACTGCATTTGTAAAGTAAGAACTGACTAATCTGAAAAAGAAGTTATCAGAAAACAAAACAACAACAAAAAATTTTGAAATTAAAATATTGGGAAAAAATTCAACATGCGGGATTAAAAAGTACAGATGAACTGCTATAAGGATTATTTCAGCATCCTATTAATGCCAGCCACCTAGTAAATATTTAGTGGTCAGCTCAGCTCAATGTAAAAGTATTATCATCTTTATTACTATGAAAATAATTACAAAATTCTCTCAGCTGTCCAAAGCATCATTTTGGTAAAGAAAGGACAACACATTGCAAGGTGTTATGAATAATAAAGTTTTCTCCTTAAAACCATGCTTATGCTGTATTTCCTAGCTGTGCATGCTTTGAACTGTTTCTAATTCCATTGTCCTGGTTAGAAAAGAGAAGTCTTTCAATATTTAATTAACACCAGGAAAGTATTAGAATCCACTTAAGACCAAGGAAAATAAGCTAGAGTTCCTTATCTTGACCAGCATTGCTACATCATGAATCAGAAATTCAGATTAACCTTTATTTAATTGCCTGTACTTTTAGGAGTAAGTTTTTACAAGTAAATTGAATAGCAGAACTGAAAATTTTGCTTGTATATGGTACAATTATAAAATTAGAGTCAGTATATTCATAAATAATTGTTTGAAGGTTGACAAGAGATACAATAAATGAATTTGATTGTCTGGACCAAATTATTGAGCATGGAAAGTTTGCTTTGCATAAAATTAACTTACATAAACAAAGCACTGATGAATGGTTAACACCAGGCCGATGTTTACACTAAATTAAATAAGTTGGGCTACTGTAGACACAAGCTAATACAGTAGAACAGGCTTTGTTTCTTTAGGGTAATTGGTATAAGAATGTTTCTTATGTTAAGTATGACTGACAGTTACTTTTTATGAATCATAGTAATGAGCTTAAGTCATCAAAATGTCTCAGATAATCAACATTATCACTTGCATTTTGTATATCCAAGATATTTGCAGTCAACATGTTTTTCTTTCAAATTACTGTTCAGGGCATTCTTGTGTTTTTGTCCGATCTCGTTACTGCTGCTTTCCAATATACACGATGTTATTTTGCACAAGTTTGTTTATAAGTTAAGGGTTTGAAATGATAAACAACGTTCAAATGGTGACTTTATTCAAGAGTTTTCTCACCGCCATTGTGAAAATAATATGGTTGAATACTAAAAATGTTATTCTCTTTCTCTTTGGGATATTCAAGACTAGTGCCGGGCTCTTCTAGAAAGAGTGGCAGTCATGTACTCTCTTATTTCTATTGATCCCAATTATGGAGTTATTTTTATTTTAAAAGATGTTCTAAATTGCCTTTCTAACCAAACAATGGAATATCTGGCATCAATGCCAAATATATGTCAGGTTGACTATAGGTTTGTGAGGAAGCAACAGTCCTTACGATTATCCTTGAAACATGGACACAGTTATTTGGAATGTTGTAAATTAAAAGAAATGTGCTTTTTTTAAAAAAACAACTTTAATTCCTTGGAGAAGGGAAGTTGAAAGACATGATCTGCAAAGAGAGAAGCTGTAAACCAGGTAGTTGCTGGGAGTAATCCCTTCAAGCCACAGCCTAGGAATGCTAGCTTCCTCTGCAAGAAGTCTGGCTTCTGGCCAATGTCCCTCTTTTCAGTCTTTTCTACAAAACTTCATCTCTCTACCCTGAATTTCCTCATATTTTCCTTGTCCTCAATCCCGCTCGTCTCCCTTCCCTGACAAGTTATGTTAAACAAAATCAAATAAGACTATCACTATGTCAGCAAGTTAAGTTTATAAATTAAATAAATATTTATTTTCTTCTGAAGCAAAAACCTGAAAGCATAAATCACTTCCTCAAGTCTTTTCATTCTCTGCTTTGTTCTCAAAATCTTTTAAATGTCACAGACACTGTGCTGATTATCTCTATGTCCTCTCCTCTTCTCATTCCCTCCACTTCTCTCCAATCTGGTATATTTGCTTATGGTGTCTGTCCCTATTTGCATAGCATGGTGCCCATGTCACCATTGGAAAGACTGAAAATTGGACGACCAACCCATCGTAGCTAACCAACATCTTTTACTATCTCAGGTATTTAATAGTTAGTGCATATTGTGCTGACTAATCACAATAGAGGAGTCTGAAGTAATCCAGGATCTCCACTTGGGAATAGTCGACAGGCAGGTTAAGACGCATAAGAAGCTTAAGTTCAAATCCACAGGGACACAGAGCATAGGGTGGGAGAGCCCATAGTGATTTCAGGGTGTTAGAGAGATAGGTCCAAATTTCCACATTTTAAATATGTGAGGGGGCACGTCTGTGTCATTTCAAATAACTAGAGTGCTTCTATATAAAACACCAAACTAGGTGTTATGGAGGACAAGAAGAGAAAAGGAATATGGAATCTTTATCTATGAAGTGCATGCTGTGTAGTTGAAACACTGAGATGTTTAGTCAAATGGTGTAATACAATATAAGAACATGTCAAACAAAATACTACTAATTTTCTGTGGTTTTAATAAGAACAGAATTTTATCTGGATAGCAACTGTTTTATATTACATATCTCCACTGATTACAGAGTAAGAAAAAATGAACATAAATTTAAGCCAATGGGTTTGATTATAAGGAGTATGTCATGAACAAAAGACGGTGACTTTTTTTTTTAAACAAAATAACAGTGGCTCTGCTTTCATAATGGAAATTGGGAAATACTATTTCATGGTTCCTTTCAGTCCTATGTTTTAGATAATAATAACTATTATTTTCATTCTCATCAGCATTTTTATTTATAGATGTATTTTATCAGCATATTTCCACAGTAACAAATATACTGGCAATTGAAATGCATTAGTTACCCATGTTATCTTTCTTTAGTGTTTTTAACTTGTAAAGGCATTAAGTACTATGTTACAAAGCAATAAACTCTGAAGTATAAGAGTCATAATTAGCATTATGATAAAATAAAATGATTAGACAAATATAGCACACATTGAATGACATACAATTATCATAATATAAATGCAAAAATATAGATGGTCCATAGTCCATGTAAGTGGCAAATTTGTATTTCTTTTATGTGATCAAATAGTTAAGCAATCGTGTTTCCCCTATACATCTCTCTCTCTCACACCTACTCACACAACACAATTTTGAAAGCAAAACATCAAGAGCTAGCAACCATAAGAAGTTTGCAATCATTTAATTTTTTTCAGATAGACATATCTAATTCTCCCATAACCTGTGGATTTTAATGTATAGATTTTATGTATTTATATTTCTGTTACATTCCAGTAGGTAGATGTTGAAATCTAAGAGACAAACACCCCTGTCTTTAGGTTGGCCAAGTAGATTTATGCTTAGCTCTGATTTTACTTCCACACTGAATTCTGATTTCAAAAAATAGCTAGGAATAAAAATGATCTCGTTTTGACATAATATTCTAATCGTATAAATTGAGACCAATATGAGGAAAACAAACTTTGGTCTGATTATCGATGTTTCTTGATAAATCCAGATAATTCCAATCAATGTTTCTCTAAATTCTGACCCTCTCCTAAATGCAAATCTCCAGTTTAGTCTTAGAGTCAAAATAGAAGAATAGAGAGACGAACTCGTGGTGAGTCACAGTGTACACGGCTATTGTGGTTTTCAGTATGGTTAGGACACAGTTTCTATTTATTAGAGACCTAGTACTTACACTAAAATTTTTTTGAGCAAAACTCTGGACCAATGTCAAGGAAACAGGCTAAATCAGGAAATAGAAGAGTGGGAGTCAAGACTGGCATCATGTGGGACGCAATGCAGAAACAGAACTATCAGATAAACAACACATATCAAAGAAAAAATGAGTCATGGTGACTGGGGTGAGCAATTTTCTGAGAACCAAACAAACTGTAAATAAGAAAAAAACAAAGCTAGCTAGAAAGCTGACTCAAATAACAGTATTAAGATGAGGTACTCAAATAAGGCAGTTGTTCTGGCTTGAGTTATGTGCTTTTATCCCTATTACTCAGAACTGCATTGTCCAATATGATAGCTACTACCCTTGTGTGATTATTTAAATTTAAGTAATACTTAAAGGTCCAGTTCTTCAGTGTCACTAGCCACATTTTAAGTGGTTGGTAACCGTGTGTGGCTAGTAGCTCCTTTATTGGGTAGCAGGGGTGTAAAACTTTTCCATCATTGCATAAAGTTCTCTTAGATAGCACTGACCTAGAAATATGAATCGATCCCATCACCAAATCTAAATGGTTATAAAGAGAAAACTCTACTAGACTAGGCCTCTTCTTGTAAATAGTCATAAAACTGAACAAAATATATGAAGCAATAGCATTCGGGCACTGTACAACAGGCAATACAAAAGTGCAATCCATGAGAGCTGAGAAACTGAAGGTGAGATCTGTAATCAGAGCAGCTACCTACATGGACATCATATTCTGACCACAGCACATTGAGCCAGAGTACAGCATGGAAATCATGCTGAATTTAGGAGTCAGATATCAAGACCTCCTGGCAACTTAAGTCATTGGAATATGTGGGGAAAGACATTGGAGATTAGGCAATTGTGTAGAGGGTTTCCCAGTGGGTTCTTGGCAGTGGGGCGAACTGTGCATGGGCAGGGCAAGACAGCATGGGGCTTACTGGATTACAGCTGGTATGGAATTGAGCTCAGCCAGAGTGTAGAAAACTTGTAAACATTCTCCTAACATGGTGGACATTCAGCTGAGACATCAGAAACCCCTATCTTTAAAACAAACAACAAAAAGGACCTACTCTAGATCTGCCCTAATAAAGGCTAAAACCCTGCCCTGGCCACATATACAGGGGAGGCAGTGTTTAAATATTGAGTCCTATCAAGTTAGAAGGGCTTGGGAAATGTAGTAAGCTTCTTAGAGATCCCCACTAACAAAATGTAAAACAGTATACACAAGTTCATGATGTTCAGCCAGGAACTGAACATTGAATTAGAACAATAATCACTTTCCAGGGGAAGATAACAGACTTCAGAGTTTCTAAAAATGTCTCATTTACAATGTCAAGTACAAAAGAAAATATTAGTGGACATTTAAGAAATAGAAAACTATGACTTAGAGTCAATAGAATAAAAAGTAGTCTATAGGAACTGACGCACAGTGACTCAGATGTTGGATTAATCAGGCAAAGACTTTAAAGCAGCTATGATAAACAAATAGGTTCAAAGAATTAAAGACAAAGATGTTTAAAGGATTAAGGGGAAGAAGTAATTCTTTCCTCAGGGTGTGCTGGCAGCTATCACCCTGGTAAGGGGTGGGGTTGGAGATGAAGGGGCTAGAGCTGACGCCAGGTGCGGGGCAGGACTTCCTCTCTGTGGCCATCACCACCCTATTGGTGGGGAGGCTAATCCCAGATTTCTGGAGCAGAAGCCCTAAGGGTCAGGCCAGAACAGGTTTTGTTCCCTCTAAGTGTCTGTTTTGCCCTCTCCCTGAACCCGGTGGGAAGTACTAAAGCACTGGGGCCTGTGCAGGCTTCGGCTCAAGTCAGTCACAGGCTGAGGTCCAATGCGCGTCCCGGGCAGCCTCAGGTGCAAGTCCCCTTTGTCCCTCACAGCCCATCACTGCCCTCAGCTTCCGCCACCTCTGCCCTGTCGTGGAACCGCCCGCGGGGCAGGTGGGGCCCGTGTGGGCTCTCAGCATGTACTGGGGATGGGTGAGCTGTGGTGGAGGGGCGCTGTCAGAGGTCTGGGCTGCTTGAATAAGCGTCAACAATGGCTACAGCCGCCCACCCAGCCTCTGCCCCAGGACGGGGTTACCTCTGCATCCCATGGTCAAGTCTTTGACCCACGGTCAAGCCAGTCCCATGGGCATGGCTACCAAGATCCAGTACTGCGCTGTGGCGTCAGTGAGCGGAGCCAGAGTGTTTCCTCGGCACAGCCTGTGGCACTCAGTGAGTCAGTTGTGGGAAACCCTGCAACGGCAAGCATAGACATCTCTCTGCCCTGCCTGGGAGCAAACGAGCGAGCGCCAGTCCAGGCTTCTTACAGCCCTTCTGTTAGTCACAGTGGTCCTCCAACCAGCCAAGGAGGCTTGTCTCTCCCACATGGGACCCCAGGACGGCAGCATTCAACCTGTGGCTTGAAATGCTCACTCCTCAGGTTATGTGTCCACCCGTATAATCTCCCTTTTTCTCGGAGTCCCCTCCCAGGGGCACAGGTCCCAAATGGATTGCTTTTCTCCTCTTCTAAGCCAATTACCTGTGGATCTTTCTTAAAGCTTTGGTCTTACAGAAGTCCTTCTGCCAGTTTCCAGTTAGTTTTCAGTGAGAATTGTTCTACACGTAGTTGTATTTTTGATATGTTCATGGGCAGAAGTGAGCTCCATGCCGTCTTACTCTGCCACCTTGATCAGAATCCCCCTGTAGTACTTATTTAAACTATATTTTGTGTAATTCAGTGTTGTTTGGGCACGATAAAAAAACACCCATTTATTTCTTGACTCATCATTTAGTCATTACTTGGAATTGCTGTTTTTACAACAATTTTCCTGTAATTTTATCTAAATGCTTGTACTTGCCGTTATTTGAAATCTTTGGGGTTGTTTTTATCATACAGATCTCCACATTGAAAGCTGCCACTTGAACCCCACTGGCACTTCAAATTTTATTTATTCAAAATTGTATAAATGTACTCTTCTTTCCACATCATTATCTCTCTGAAATCCCCACATTCCCTAGCATCCCATGTCCAGTCAGTCTCTGTTACGTTCCTCAAAACTGGTCTGTCCTTTCTTGTCCCATTTCATTAATTCAGACCCCATTACTTTTTATCTGGACCCTAGCTATCATAATGGTATTACTTCCAATCTATTAATTTTCATACTGTTTTATTTCTTTGTTTCAGGATGCACCCCCCTAATGCCCACCTTAATCATTACAGAAGGCAACAATTTCTTTTACTAGGTATCCTTTGAGACTGGGTGTTATAGATACTGTTATTTGGAATCCACATCACAATGTGTGATATATAGTAGGGAAAGAGAGGCCATTCCCATTTCTCCAAGGTACATGGCATGGCTCCAGCATTCTGAATGCTTCAGGGAATGCTTCGTTATTTGGTCAATTGAAAGACTTTGAAGGCTTAGAAATAACCAGTGTACAAATACCCTAGTGAATAAGGAAATAGATTTCCCCAATATCTGTGATGGTGATTAGGCAACAGTGAGATCTGTCTTAAGGTGGATTTTTAGGTGGTGAACATTTAGGATTATCCCCTTCTCTACCATCAGTCCTCACTTAATGGAACTGTCTTCCAACGATTACAGGCATAGCTAGTTTTATTGCGCTTTACTTTATTGTGCTTCATAGATGTGACATTATTTTTTTTTTTAATTGAAGTTTTGTGGCAGCCCTGTGTCAAGCAAGTCTAACAGTGCCATTTTTCCAACAGCATTTGCTCACGTTTGTCTCTTTGGTAATACTCACAATATTTCAAACTCTTTCAAAACTATTTTTTTAAAATATCTTTATCAGAGTGTAATTGCTTTGCAATGTTCTGTTAGTTTCTGCTGTACAGCAAAGTGAATCAGCTATATGTATACATATATCCCCATATCCCCTCCCTCTTTAGCCATTATATTTGTTATTGGGATCAATGATCTTTGATGTTACTACTGTAATTGTTTTGGGGTGCCATGAATTGCAGCCATATGAGATGGTGAACTTTATTGATAAATGTTGTGTGTACTCTGACTACTCTCTCCACTGGCAATTCCCCCATCTCTCTCCCTCTCCTTGGGCCTCCCTATTTTCTGAGACACAACAATATTTAAATTAGGCCAATTAATAACTCTACAGTGGCTTCTAAGTATTCGAGTGAAAGGAAGAGTCACACGTCTCTCACTTTACATCAAACCTACAAGTGATTAAGCTTAGTGAGGAAAACATGTCAAAAAAAAAAAAATGGGAGGTTGAAAGATAGGCCTAAAGCAAGGCCTCTTGTGCCAAACTGTTAGCCAAGTTGTGAAGGAAAAGGAAAAGTTCTTGGGCTTCCCTGGTGGCGCAGTGGTTGAGAGTCCACCTGCCGATGCAGGGGACACGGGTTCGTGCCCCGGTCTGAGAAGATCCCACATGCCGCGGAGTGGCTGAGCCTGTGAGCCATGGCCGCTGAGCCTGCACGTCCGGAGCCTGCGCATCCGGAGCCTGTGCTCTGCAACGGGAGAGGCCACAACAGTGAGAGGCCCGCGTACCGCAAAAAAAAAAAAAAAAAAAAAAAAAAGGAAAAGTTCTTGAAGGAAATGAAAAGTGCTATTCCAGTGAACACGCGAATGATAAGAAAGAAAGAAAACAGCCTTATTGCTAATGTGGAGAAAGATTTAGTGCTCTGGTTAGATCAAACCAGCTGCAATGTTCCCTTAAACCAAAGCCTAATATCCAGAATAAAGCCCTAACTCTTTTCAGTTCTATGAAGGGAGAGAGGTGAGGAAGCTGCAGAAGAGAAGTTTGAAGCTAGCAGAGGTTGGTTCATGAGGCTTAAGGAAAGAAGTCACCTTATAATGTAAAAGTACAACGTGAAGCAGCAAGCGCTGAAGTAGAAACTGCAGCAAGTTATCCAGGAGATCTAGCTAAGATCATTCATGAAGGTAGCCACAGTAAACAATAGATACCCAATGTAAACGAAACAGCCTTCTGTTAGAAGAAGATGCCACCTAGGACTTTCAAAGCTAGAGAGAAGTCAGTGCCTGGCTTCAAAGCTTCAAAGGACAGGATGCCTCTCTTGTTAGAGGCTAAGGCAGCTGCTGACTTGAAGTTGAAGCCAGTGCATATTTACCATTCAGAAAATCCTGGTGTCCTTAAGAATTATGTTAAATCTACTCTTCCTGTGTTTTATAAGAAGAACAAAGCCTGAATGACAGTATGTCTGTTTGCAACGTGGTTTACTGAATATTTTAAGCCCACTGAAGGAGATCCACTTCTCAGAAAGAAATATCTGTCTTAAAATATTACTAGTCACTGACAATCCACCTGGTCACCCAAGAGCTCTGATGCAGATATACAAAGAAACTAATCTTGTTTTCATGCCTGCTAACAAAACATCCATTCTGCAGCCCTTGGATCAAGGAGTAAGTTTGACTTTTAAGTCTTATTCTTTAAGAAATACATTTTGTAAGGCTATAGCTGCTAAAGAAGTTATTGCTCTGATGGATATGGCAAAATAAATTGAAAACCTTCTAGAAAGTATTCACCATTTTAGATGTCTTTAAGAATATTCCTAATTCATAGAAAGAGTCTAAATATCAACATTAGCAGGAGTTTGGAAGAAGTTGATTCCAACCCTTATGGATGACTTTGAGGGGTTCAAGACTTCAGTGGAGGAAGTCATTGCAGATGTGGTGGAAATAGCAAGAGAACTAGAATTAGAAGTGGAGCCTGAAGATGTGACTGAATTGCTGCAGTCTCATGATAAAACTTGAATAGATGAGAAGTTGCTTCTTATGGATGAGCAAAGAAAGTGGTTTCTTGAAATGGAATCTACTCCTGGTGAAGATACTGTGAAGACTTGAAATGACAACAAAGGATTTAGAAGAATACAAATAAGTTGGTAAAGCAGTGGCAGAGTCTGAGAGGATTTGACTTTGATTTTGAAAGAAGATCTGTCATGGGTAAAATGCTATCAAACATCATTGCAATGCTACAGAGAAATTATTCCTGAAAGGAAGAGTCAATGGATGTGGTAAACTTCATTGGTGTCTTATTTTAAGAAATTACCAAAGCCACCCCAACCTTCAGCAACCAACAGCCAACACCCTGATCTGTCAGTAACCATCAATGTTGAGGCAAGATCCTCCACCAGCAAAAAGATTATGACTCACTGAAGGCTCAGATGATGGTTAACATTTTTTAGCAATAAATTATTTTTTGATTAAGTTTGTACATTGTTTTTTAAGACAGAGTGCTATTGAACACTTAACAGACTATAGTATAGTGTAGGCATAACATTTATATGCACTGAAAAACTAAAAAATTTGTGTGACTCACTTTATTGAGATATTCACTATTGTCGTGGTCTGGAACCAACCCATAATATCTCCAGATTATGCCTGACCAGACTATGCTCTAAGGTCGTAAAATTATCCATCTTGTTATGATGATGTTGATCGTGGTTAAAATAAAGCTTTGAAGAAGGTGCCAGAGTGTTTAGCAATAAACACATAAATAAAAAAAAATTAAGAAAAACCAGCTTTGTCTAAGAACAGAGTAAAAATGCAAATACATATAGATCTTTTTAACACAAAATTGTTGTTAACAAGGTACAATGGAGAGGGAATATCTAGTCTCTATAATGAAATAAAATGAAAATTGAAGAAGCCATAAGTACAAGCCAAATATTGTTGTAGGACAGAGGGCACTATATATAACCATAGCAAGTGAGGTTTTGGTAAAAGACCTGGTTGTAGTGGATGAGCAACTTAGGAAGAGGGGACTTTTGATCTAAATTTAATGTGCAAATCCAATCAATATGTCTCAGAACCATTTAGGTACTAGCTACCTGTCATTTCTCAAGTAGACTTTAGTTAGTTAGATATAGGACATGAATCACGAAGTTGCTATATCCACATTGCCTGACTTATGCTATTATTCAGCATTGTTGCATGAAATAGTCGATTTGAAAATGGGAAATGCTCACTTTCTTGGTGCACTGGATTAGTTAGTCTTCAATATCAGTAGTCTAGACCAATGCTGCTCAACATATGGTCTGTGAATTGATAAAGGCCACCAACTCTGTTGCAGATCTGCAAAAAGATAAGTACTATAAGTGAGTGTAAGCATTTATATTTTTTATAGTAATTTGACATTACTGTGACATCCAAAGGAATGATAAATGGATTTGACTTTTTGAATAAGATTAGACCAGTTCAGCTGTTGAATTCATGGTATGATTTTCATATGGTGAGAGGTGCCTACTACCATGCCTTATAAGACAATATAGTGAGATGTGATGTTTTAAGGTGTCTGTCATCGCTATTTCAAAAGATTTCAGAATATAAGAAAATACAAGCTTTTATTTTTATAACACTATTTTATACTTAACTTTTGATCAATCAAAAAGTTTTTTTTCTAAACTTAATATTTATAACTCCTAACAAAATTAAGGAAGCCAGTTTTGAATTATTTATTTTAAAATATAACTTACGTGTGGCTAAACAAGCTTCATCATACTCTTTGTCAAGCAAAGACACCCTTTTTCCTAACATGGCAATAGTAATGAAACAAATGATAAAAATGGAAGTGATTCTGAAAAAATACAAAAAAAAAATCATGCAAGTTATATTTAATTTTGCTTTGTAAACATATTTGATGATGAAGTGAGAAAACCACAGAGTAGTATTTGCAGAGATATACTGTCTAATGAAACCATTAAAACCTAATTGGAATTTTCAAACAAACCATTACAAATAAATTCACTCAAAAAGAATAATTTGAAAGGAAGAATATTGAATTATAAAGTCAACAGAAGACGTTTATTATGTTATATATGAATATGAATAATCTAAAAGGCACTCTTTCAGTGAACAAATATAGCTTTTATAATTATTTTCATTTTTTAAAATTGTATGTTCTGATTACACTTTTGAAAGGTGATTCTATGTCTATTGAATCTAATAAAGATCAGGATTTTATATTGTATTTATTTCATTTTAATATTAATACATTTTTATTGTGTGCTAAGTTATATTGGTCTACAATGGATATAAACCACACACAAACAAAGAATTAAAAATATTCACAAATAGTTTAAGAAGCTCTTCTCTAGGCAGCCTATATTTTAGCTTAGTGTTTCTCAGACTTTAAAGTGCATGCGAATCACCTGGGGATCTTGCTAAACTAAGCATTCTGATTCAGTATATTCATAAGACCTGGTATTCTGCATTCTAAAAGGTTTCCAGATGATGCTAATGCTGCTGGTCCATATATCACAGTTTGAATATCAAGCCATTATAATTTTCTCTTATATGCTCTCCCACTTTACTAACACTGATGAGTATGTGTATGCCCCCTACCCCCACAAAGAGAACAGGAAGCCAGTAGCTATAATGGAAGTTTTGAATGTGGATATCTTAATTTGACTTGATAAAGAAATATTATCAGGAGATATCTGGAGTTTTCTTATAGGGGTCATGATTCTATTCAGATACCCTAAAGGAAACATTCTTACACACTTTTTTTCAGGCAAAAAGGGTATGCTCTGTCCAGATACACCAGTGCTCTTTCACCTGTGAGCCTCTGACTTAAGTGCTGGCCCCTCTTGACCTGAAGAGGGAATCTCAGCACCCCTGGAGACTGCTGGCTGCCTCTGTCTGTAAATAACTCCCTCAAGGGTGAGATTGTGGCACATAATCTTATTGGTTCAAGTGCTGGAACTAAACAACAATTTTAAAAAGGGGGATGGGGTTATATTTCTTGTTAACAAGACTAAGCATAAAATAAGAGGCAGATCCATGACATGAATGACAGCTTCCCTGGCCTTCACTATTATAACATGTGATATCCACAAAAAATGGTAAAGGGGGCTTACAGATTCCAGTAACAGCAATGTGGAATGCTGAGACTAAACCTCTAGCAGATACAGCAGAAAGAGATACCAGATATAAAATCGAGGTCAAACATATAACATCACCCAACTGTATGAAGGCACTGGATAGTGATCAAAATCAGGTAGAAACTGGATGGGAATCTTCCTTTGAGACACAGGAAAGATAAGATCCTGGCAACATTTGTAAATTTAAAACTTTTTTGTCTGATTCATACCCCAATCTTCCCATGGCTCAAGACATCAGAAAACTGGTCAGGGTGTCAGAAAACTTGAGCTTTACTAGCTTTATGTATCAGAAGACAACGTTTGAGACTGGTAGAACAAAAATTAAGCGGCAGAGAATCTAGGAAGGAGGAGGTCCCACAGATGGAAGCCCCAAAATCTGCATGTAAAATGTGAAATCACTGAAATTTTTGGCTAATCGAGAAACTGTGCAATTACAGAGGAGACACCAGTGTCTACAGTAACTTGAAGGTGGAAGAACTGGTCAGAGATTTCAACTGCTGATCTAAACGAGAAACCTGAATTTGAAGTTTGACCTAGTTGAGTTAATTGTAGGGTAGAATAAGAATTAATCTCGAGACAAAGATAACTAAATTCAGGATCTCTACAATGTATCCATCATAAACTTTAGTATCCACCTTAAAAAAAAAAAAAAAACTAAACGTGAAAGAACAGAAAAAATTGACTCATACAGAAATAAAAAAGTCTGGGCACCCAGTGTTAGACAAGATAAATTAACAACAGTGCACCCTATTCATTCAGAAATTTAAAACTAAAACCCTGAAAGAAATAAAAAAAACTATCACAAGTGTTTGAAAGTGGGAAAAGGAAGTCAAATTGGCTGGAACCTTGAGACTCAATGGATAATGTTTCAGTGAGTTTCCTAGGGTAAGCATATATTTGTCTCCTGGTAACTAAAGCAGCTTGCAACTCAGAAACAACAATCAATGCAGACAAAATTAGCCTCAAGGAAAGCCCACACCCTAGCCAAAGGCTGAGAAGAGGACTGACCTACAGAAGAGTACCCTTTGGACTACCAGACCTATTATAGGCAAGTTCTACAGAAGGAGTTGGACCCCACTCTCACACCAATGGGGTTTTCAGAGACTGTGGGACAGAGCCTTGCCAATTATGAAACCCATCTTTAAATATAATGCTATAGATGGGTTTTCTAAAAAAAGCATTATAAAAATATAACCTGTAAGTACTATTCAAAAGAAATCTTCAGTGGTTTTATTAACATCAGATTAGTGGACTTCAGGGCAAACAAAATTATCAGGGCTAAACGTGGCAGTTCACCAAGAAGACAAAACAATCCTGAATGATGGTGCACAAAATAAAGATCTTTGAAATATGTATAGCACATGTATTTATGTAATATACATAAAAAGTGAAAGAACTGAGAGAAGAAATTTAAAATACCCTTAAAATTTAAGAAGACTGAAATCATTTCAAGTGCCTTTTCCAAACACAAAAGTATGAAACTAGAAATCAATAACAGGAGGAAAACTGGAAAATTCACAAGTATGTGGAAATTAAACAATACAATCCTGAACAACCAAATTGTCAAAGATGAACTCAAAAGGGAAATCAAAAAATATCTTGAAACAAATAAAAATGGAAACACAAAACATCAAAGCTTATGGGATACAGCAAAAGCAGTGGTAAGAGGGAAGCTGACAGTGATAAGTGAGCACATTAAAAAAAATCTCAAATAAACAACCTAACTTTATGCCTTAAGGAACTAAAAAGAAGAAAAAACTAAGTCCAAAGTTAGAAGAAAGGAGATAACATAGATTAGAGAAGAAATAAGTAAAAAGCTCAATAAAATTAAAAGTTGGTTTTTGAAAAGAGAAACAAAATTGACAAACCTTTAGCTAGACTTTTAAAAAAAGACAGTGAGGACTCAAAATTAGGAGTAAAAGGGGAGACATTACAACTGATATTACAAAAATGCAAAGGGTCATAAGAAATTACTATGAACAATTATATGCCAACAAACTGGATAACCTAGAAGAAATGGATAAATTCCTACAAAACATATAACTTATCAGTATGAAATAATAAAGAAATAAAAAATCTAAACAGATCAGTAATGGATAAAGATATTGAATCAGTAATCAAGAACTTCCCAGTAAATAAAAGCCCAGGACCAGATAGTGAATTCTACCAAACATTTTAAAAAAGAATTAATGCCAATCTTACTCAAACTCATCCAAAATATTGAAGAGGAGGGAGTACTTCCAAACTTATTTTATGAGGCCAACATTACCCTGATATCAATGCTAGATAGTGATATTGAAAGAAAAAACTATAGGCCAGTATTCTTGATGAATATAGTTATAATAATTCTCAATAAAATACTGCCAAACTATATTAAACATAGTACTGTAAATCCTAGCCAGAGTAATTAGGCAAGAAAAAAGGCATCCAAATTGAAAAGAAAGAGGTAAAATAGTCTGCTGGTGACATGATCTTGTACATAGAAAAAGTCTAAACTCCACCAAAAAATTGTTAGAACTAATCAATGAATTCCGTGAAGTTGTAGGATACCAGATAAATATACAAAAATCCGTTGCATTTCTATAAACTAATGATGAACCATTTGAAAAAGAAATTTAAAAATCTCATTTACAATGACATCAAAAATAATAAACTATTTAGGAATAAACTTAATCAAGGAAGTGAAAGATTTATACACTGAAAATTATAAGATATTGATGAAAGAAACTGAAGACACAAATAAACAGAAAGATAGCCCATGTTCATGGATCAGAAGAGTTAATATTGTTATGATGTTCATACTACTCAAAGCCATACATATATTCAATGCAATCCCTAGAAAATTCCAATGATATTTTTACAGAAATAGAAAAAACAATCAAAAAATTCATGTGGAATCACCAAAGACCACAAATTGACAAAGCAACCTTGAGAAAGAACAAAGCTGGAGGCATCCTATTTCCTGATTTAAAAGTATATTACAAAGCTATAGTCATCAAAACAGTATGGTATTGACAAAAAACCAGATACATAGACCAATGTAACAGAACTTAGAGCCCCAAAATAGACCCTCACATATACAACCCACTAATATTTGCCAAGGGAACCAGGAATATACAATGGGGAAAGGATACTCTCTTCAATAACTGGTGTTGCTAAAACTAGATAATCACATGCAGAAGAATAAATTTGGATGACAATCTTACACCACTAACAAAAATTAAATTGAAATGGATTAAAGATTTAAATATAAGACCTGCACTGCAAAATTCCTAGAAGGAAACATAGGAGAAAATATCCTTCATACTGGTCTAGGCAAATTTTTTTTTTTTTTATTTAAGCACAAGCAACAAAAACAAAAAGAAATAAGTTGGGCTACATCAAACTAAAAAAGCTTCTGCACAGCAAAAACAAACAAACAAAAAACAAAATCAAAAAAACAAAAAATCAACCTACAGAATGGGAGAAAATATTTGCAACCTATCTATCTGATAGGGGTTACTAATATCCAAAATATATAAGGAATTTATATAACTCACTAGTTTAAAAAAATCTGATTTAAAAATGGACAGAAGACATTTTCCCAAAGACAACATACTGGCCACACAAATGGTCAACAGAAACATAAAAAGTTGTTCAACATTGCTAATCCTCAGGGAAATGCAAATCAAAACCACAGTGAGATATCACCTTACACCTGTTAGAATGACTATTATTAAAGAGACAAGTGATAACAAATGTTGGTGAGGATGTGGAGAAAAGGAATTCTCATGCAGTGTTGGTGGGAATGTAAATTGGTGAAGCCACTATGGAAAACAGTAAGATGTTCCTCATAAATTACAAACAGAACTACAGTAGGATCCATTAATCCCACTTTTGTGTATATATGCAAAGAAAATGTAATCAGGATCTCAAAGAGATATCTGCATTCTCATGTTCATTGCAGTATTATTTGTAATAGCCAAAATATGGAAACAACCTAAGTGTCTCCTATGGATTAATGGATAAAGAAGATATGGTATATATACACAATGGAATATTCAGTCATAAAAATAATTAAATCCTGCCATTGTGCCTTATGCTAAGTGAAATGCCAGAGGAAGACAAATAATGTATGATCTTACTTATATGTAGAATCTAAAGACATCAAATTCATGAAAACGGAGAGTAGATTGATGGTTGCCAGGGTCTGGGTTGTGGGTAATGGGGAGACATTGATCAAACTGTATAGACTTTCAGCTACAAGAGAAATAAGTTCCAGGGATCTAATGTACAGCATGGTGACTATAGTTAACAATACTATATTCTACACTTGAAAGTTGCTGTACATGTCGATCTTAAATGTTTCACCATTTAATAACAACCCAAAGATGTGAGGTCAAGGCTGTGTTGACTAATTTTTTACATTTACTAATTTTTAATGTTTACCTTATTGTGGTAAACATTTTTCAATTTAGATGTATCAAATCATTATATTGTACACCTCAAATTCATATGATGTTATTTGATGATTATATCTCAATAAAGCTGGGGAAAAAATCAGTCAATGTACTCTACATCTTATAGTCCAAGGAAGGAAACACTCATGATCATATTATCAGATGCAGAGAAATATTTGAATCCCCATTTATGATAAAAACTCTCAATAAAGCAAGAAGAGAGAGGAACTTCTTCAAACTGATGAAAAGCATGAACAAAAATCCTACATCTGTCATCCTACTTAAAGGTGGGAGACTGAATGCTTTCCCCATAAGATCAGGAACAAGGCAGAATGACTACTCTCACCATTTCTATTCAGCATGGTATCGGAAGTCCTAACCAGTGCAATAAGTCAAGATATGGAAATAAAATGCATATATAGTATAAAAAAGAAATAAACACTTTTCCAATTTGCACATGTTAAGAAATTTAAAATATCACAGTCTACAAATAATCTGGAATTTATAAATGATTTAGCAAGGTCGAAGGATGCAAGGTCAATACACACAAAAAATCAATCATATTTCTATACATTAGTAATGAAAATATTGTTAACTAAAAACACAATGCCATTTGAAATAGCACCCTTAAGATATATAATACTTATATATAAATCTAACAAAACAAGTACAAGACCTATATGTTGAAAACTGAAAGTAGATTAAAATAAATGGTGACAAGTACTGAGTTCATAGGTTGGAATAATCAGCAATGTAAATAAACAATTCTCCCTAAATTAACTATAGACTTAATGTAAGCTCAATCAAAGTCCCAGCAGAATTTGTGCTACCTATAAATAAGCTGATTCTAACATTTAAATGGAAGGGCAAAGATATTAGAATAGCTAAAACAATTTTGAAAGAGGACAAAGTTGGAGGAATCATACTGCTTAATTTTAAAAACTTAACATAAACCTACAATACCCCCAACATGGGTATATTGATGAAGGGAAAGATACTGAGATCATGGTCCAGAAATAAACCCTTACACATATGGATATTTGGGGGTGTTTTTTTAAGTTACAAAGGAAATTAAATGTAGAAATGATGGTCTTTTCAACATATGGTGTTGGAATAATTGCGCATCCATATGCAAAACAATGAATCTCAATCTAAATATCATGCCTTATACAAAAATTAACTGAAAATGGATCATAGATCAAATGTAGAATTACACATTCTTTAGAAGAAACCATAGGAGAATATCTTTGTGACCAAGGCTACATCAAAGAGTTTGTAGACATGATACTAAAGCACAATAAAAAATAATAAATTGGACTTTGCAAAATTTAAAACCTCTGATCACCAAAATTCATCATTAAGAAAATATACAGGCAAGTCACAGACTGAGACTGTGACTATTTGTGAAACATATATCCGAAAATATCCTGGTATTCAAGATAAAGAACTCCTACAATACAATACTAAAAACATAAGAAAAAATTGGCAAAGTTTTGAACAAACACTTCATAAAAGTATGCATGTAAAAAAATGGTCAGTGTCATTAATTTACATCAGGAAAGTGAACGCTAAAATCACAATGAAACACGACTACATATCAACTAGAATGGCTGAAAGAAAAAACCTGTCTAGAAATATTATTTGTATTTTATTGTATAGCCAAAAACTGAAAAGAGTCCAAGTGTTCATCAATAGGATATGGATAAACAAACTGTAATATAGACATTCGGTTGGATAATACTTAACAGTAAAAGGAACAAACTTGTCTTGTGCAAAAATATTGGAGAATGTCAAAAACATTGAGTAAAGAGGCATTACACAAGAGTATAGATTGTACGATTTCATTTATATGAAATTCTAGAACAAGCAAATCTAATCACTGTTAAAAATATATATAAGAACAGAACTTGCCTCTAGGAAACGGGAGGGACTGAGAAAGGTCAGGACGAAACTTTCTAGGATATTCTATAATGTATCTTAAAAGGGATAGCAGTTAGATAAACCCTGTTTACAAAACTTATAGAATAGTACACTTAAAAGTATTCATTTCCTTGTATGTAAATTTTATCTCAAAAGAAAAAGAAATGTGAATGAAGATGGAACTTAGGTTAGTGTGAGCACATTGAAGTACTATGGGATACCTGCATTGATGTTTCACTTACTTGGAAACATCAAAAATTAGATGGGCTTATGTGTGGGCAGACAGATAAATAGGTGGACTGGTATGTAATAAACAAATTACAGTGTATAATGTCAAATATAGAATCTAAGGGTTATGTATATGGTTTTCATTGTAATATTCTTTAATTTTTTTACATTTGAACATTTAATATTAATTATTGGAGGAAATACTATTCATCAAGCTTTATTATACAATGAAACTACATTACAAAAGAAGAGGTAAGTTCTGAGGGGATTGTTAGAACACCTGTCAGGGAAGACCTTTCTGTAACATGGGGAAATATTAAAGTGGCAGGCAATATTACTGCATTGTACACCTCAAGGGGAGACTTGTGCAACATGGCAGCCCATACAGAGGAGCTAGATTAGGGAAGGTAGGAAGGTACCATAAACCATTCACACTCACTTCCATATTTTTGTACCACTAGGTAAGAATTTTTATTTCCATAAGCATAATGCCATGGGTTCAGAACAATACCTTTTTATAAATTTGACCAAAAAATCAATTTCTGTTTGCCCATTTTTGAAAATTCAGAGTTTCAGATGAGTTTTACTAGAAGGGCACAAATTCATATATGTAGCTAAAATAATTTATTTATGTATAGACATTTTTAATTCTTTTAATTCAATGCATATATGTCATGCAATGAGAAATAACTTAATAAAATAACACTTTTATTTTTTACATTATTTTGCAATCATCCTGAATACTTGAATTTAGTATTAAGTAAAAATGGTTTATAACCAATGCATTATTGGATCAGCAGTTTTAAAAAGATATATTTACAACCTTCCAGAAAAAGTGAATCCTCAAATTGATAATGACATATTTCCTTGTGCTTGTTGACAGGATTTCTGTTCACTGCTTTCTTTCTTAGATGTAAGCACATGTACCTTCAGACTCAAAAGCATGCATCAACAACATCCTTTCATGAATAATACATTAACAAGCTTTCAGATGTTTATAGTCATCTCTCCCACTTAAAAGTGAGAAGAGAAGGATCAACTAATTTGTAGAAGGCAAAATTTCTGGGCTCTCTACTGACTCACTTTGTGAATTCATCCTTCCAAGCCTGTCTCTGGTTATACAATGTAATGACATATACTACCTACGTTACTATTAAATACAAAGCTTTAAAACAAAAAACTTGGCTTCAGGGATGCTTTTGTCTTCAGAGAAACCTAAGTCTGCTGCACAAAGTGATAAAGTTTTTCAAAGATGTCTATCAATATTTATGTGTACTTGCTGTAAGGTAGGGTGTATGTTATAGAAACCTGCTATATTGTACAAATAAAGTGCATGAAACAGCAACATAGCACATTTACAGAGAAATACATGTATAGGGTTATACAAAAATACAAATCTGTACAGAAAAATATATTGACATTAATTTTTTTAATTTATATTTTTCTTGTCTCCCTGCTCCGCCCCCAGTTTCATGCTAAGTGGGCTACAGAGAAGCTCAATTGCAAGGAATAACTTAAAATGAAAGGCCTCACCAAGCCTGGCCTCCCTGGAATTAATTATACCAGAAGGCAACTGATTCATGGGACAGAGTGAAGCACAGTGGAAAGGAAAGGGCAACATATGAGGCAAAGTGAACAAAGATTAGGAGTGTTCAAAATCTCTTTAGTGAGGTACATAAACTCACGTTCCCCAAAACTCCTACAATCCAGGATGAGGTATCTGAATTCTGTGAAATAGGCTACCAAAGATCCAGTGAGAGAATTGCATGAGGAAGTGACTGTGCTATAAGATATCCCCCTGGAGGTCACAGATACTTAGCTTCCCTGCACAATGCAGAGGAGTCGGAGACCACTGATCTCAGCCCAAGCTCAGCCCAGAAAATTTTCACAAAGAAGTTATAAGTTCAGTATTACTTTAACTTCTCTAGTCTCCTACCTATTTCCTTTTCCCTCATATCACCATGGATTTAACATTAACATGGGGACAAGAAGATAATGATGACCTTATTCAGAATTTTATTTATTTAAAAACTGTTAAATGCTTCTATTCACTGTACACTTGATTAAGTGATGGAGACATGATTGTGAGCAAAAAAGAAGCTTGATCCATGCTTTCATGGAGCTTTCTGGGAGAGGGAGAGAGATTAATAATAAAATCTTGCTAATAAATAATTACAAATTTAGATTGTCCAAAGGAAAAGACATTATTCTATGTCAGTGAATTACATGGCACCTGATTGAAACCATGGTAGTATTAAGTGACCAGATAGGTTACTAAAGGTGAGATTTGAGGATGGATAAGGATTAATGAGGTGAGGGCTAGTGGGGAGAAGTATTGAACAAAATATATTAAAGTTCTAGAACAGGAGAGAGCATGGTTCATTGAGAAACTGAGAGAGACCGCAGTTGTTAGAGAAAAGATATAAAGAAAAACTGGCACAGGGTGGAGAGGTATCTAATATCTATACCATTAGATCATTTTGACCTTGCCGAAGATTGAAGTCTTTGTCCTGAGATCAATGGACAGCCCTTGAAATGTCTTAAAAGATAATGGATGCATCATGATTTTTGATTTCTGTTTTGAAAAGATCACACCTGCTGTAATTCAGAGAATGAATTGTGATGGGGAAGGCTGTCAGAATAAAAACTGAATTACTAGTTAGTAGGTTCTATAATAATCCCAGCAAGAGAGGATGATGTCCAGGACTAGGGGACAGTGGATAGAGCCGAGTGGAATGGATTGGGAGTTAGTTGGGAGATTAAGCTGGACCAGTTTTAGAAATCAGTGTATGATAGCAAATGAGGGAGAGAGCAATATTACAAATGCCCTCCAGATTTCTGATTTTCACTTGGATGATTTGTGGAGACTTTCATTAGTACAAAGAATAGTAGAAAAGGTCTTATTAGATTTGGGGTGGAGGAGAATCAATTGACTTCCATCCTGAGTACTTTGAATTTGAAGTACCTATGTGACATCCAATAAGAGACATTAGTAGATGTTAGACATATATGGTCCAGAGCCAAAGATATACTTTGGGAGCCATTCGTGTAAGGGGAGCATTTGGAATCATGGGTTGGGAGAAATTGCCTAAGGAGACTCCATAGAGTGAAATGAGAATGCAGCCAAGAACCCATGTTTGAGGAACTACAACATTTGATGCCTGAGTGAAGGAGGACAATCCTGCCAAAGAAACTACAAAGGGAGCATGTGAAAGAAAGAAGGAAATCTAGGAGAATGTGGAATGATTAAAATCAAAAGAAGTTTCAAGAAGGAGAGAGCAATCAACTGCGTCAAACACTCCTACCAAATCAGATACAATAAGCAATTCGTTAAACTGGCCTTTTGATGAAGATAGAGGTCATCCGTGATGTTTGAAAGAACTGCTTTGGTGAATTGATAGGGGGATGGATTGGGGAATAAGTATAAAATAAGAAAGTGAGACAGAAAATATGTACATATTTTCTGATCTTCTCCCCTGTGAAGGGAAAGAGATCAGTGAGGCATAGGAGGAGGATTTGTGATTGAAGGAAGGTTTAACTGTGAGACCTGTACATGTTTTATGTAACCAGCAGAAGGATCACTACAAAAGAGACAAGGGATAGTGGAGTGAAATTCCTGAGAAGGGCAGAAAGGGTCATATCTAAAGCACCAGTGGAAGAAGGGGATTTAGGAAGGAAAAGGGACTCATCTGATGAAATAGGAAAAATAAAAGTAAGAGATGATGAGGACAGATGTACATAGGTTTGTTGGTTTGGAGGCAGTGAGCTGGCGAAGTTTCCATCTGATAGCTTCAGTTTTCCAAGTGATGTGTGAACTGAGGCTATCTGTCAAGAATGAGGAAAAAGCTGGAGAGATGGTATACAATTCTGAAAAGAATAGAGAAGGGTGTTACTGTTGAGAGTGGAACAATGAGTTGATCAGAACAACATAGTAGGACAGCATGGCATTACCAAGAATTTATTCGGGATGGTTATTGCGATTTTGAAAAGAAGCTAATAGCCCTGTTCTGAGACTTTCTTAGCAGAGGACTGGTCTTATTCTCTGAAAGACCATTGTATACCCTCCACACACTAAGCCAAAACCATTCTCCTTGGCTTTCTCTTCCTTATGTTACAAAAATCATCATCACCATCGTCCTGCTGAATCGCATATATCCAGTGAATAGGAAAAGAACACTCCTCATTCTTCTCCTTTTATGACACGTATCTTATTCACTGGGATCATCCCTCCCCTAGCTCAGAAGCCTTCAGACATTAGCAAAGGCATTCTAAAGTGGTTATGGCATAGACACTCCTACAGTTTTTGGCTTTGCCCTTTTTATCCCCTCTCACACATCTTCTCTCCTTTTCCAGATAATTGCTTTTCATGGTCATTCTCTTAT
Organism: Phocoena sinus; assembly: GCF_008692025.1. Lineage (NCBI taxonomy): Eukaryota > Metazoa > Chordata > Mammalia > Artiodactyla > Phocoenidae > Phocoena > Phocoena sinus. Next base: position 139,269,430 of record NC_045764.1, on the reverse strand, counting down.
TTCCTCACTCCCGAAAGAAATGATAAGAAAGCCATTGTGTAAATTGTGATTTTTGGAAGGTTACTTTAATTTAAGAAGATAATGTCCTAGCAGGCAAGGTTGGGGCCTGGGTGGCAGGGAGGAAGACCCAAATGTTTTCCCATCTGATTTCAGTCAAGTTCACTCTAAACGTTAGGTCTTCTTATGCTGCTTTATATCCAGTTTCTGCAGTACTACAGCTCTGCAACATTTTAAAAGTAAGTCTTAAAAATCCTACAACACAGGTAAAATGCAAAAAAAAAGAAAGAGAGAGAGAGAAAACACAAAAAAATTAAATAAAATGCCCTTTTAAGTTCTAAGTTGTTAAAGGTAATTAACTGGCTACAACCCAGCTCTCCAGTCCATAATCCTTAGCCTTTGAAAGAGTTGATTTTTTAGAAGACTTTAATTTTGCTTCTCTCCTCACAAGTGCCGAAATCAGAGAAAAGCACAGGGAATAGAGTAAAGGAAGAGTCTAATTTCTGAGAATATATCACTTTTAAAAAACATTTTGAAAACAATATTTAAAAGGTTTGTAATGAACTATTTTATACATATAAAGAATTATACATAACATGCATTGTGCAAAGAATTTAAAACCTGAACATTCATGAACATACCACAGCTAAAAAAATAGAGCACTCTGTCCTTTTTCACTGCCATCTCTGAAGATATCTTCAGAGAAAAGGAAAAAGAAAGATTAAAAGAAATGGAATTACCTCAAACCAACTCCTGCCCACATGAAGGTGACCTCAATTACCCAAGGAAGCTCTCAGCTTAACCTCCAAAATAATATGGCAGTCTTCTTAAATTACACGCCTGAGACAGAACCCTGGGGAAAGAACCAGCCTCAGAAGATGGGCCCCTTGAAGCTGAAGAAAGCACTGAGACACTCAGCCCCACCATTTTTCAGATCTTAAACAACTTGGTACATAATAAATTTCAGGCGAGACTCAACAGAAACTGTCCCTTGATGCTGGTCCTGCCAAAAGAAGCCAGGATGAAGTGCTGTGTTAATTACTTTAACATACTCCCTGAAGAATGCTGTCTTTATTGCTGCCCAACCTATGACATATCTTCTTTCCTATTAAATGAGAATGAAAACGTGTCAGAATTTAATAAAAGTTTGTCTTTACCTATAAACAGTTCTAAACCAAATGAAACAACAGTCCTACTCTGGCAGATGTTACTTAAGCTCTTCAGAGATGTTAACCCCAAAGTCCTCACAAGCCAACTTCCAAAAGAAAAGTCTATTTCAGTTGCTCATGTAGGACTGAATCACTGAGCCTCAAATTAAAACGTGCCTCAGGCAACAAGAGAATCTTTGTGTTGCTAGTCTCTCTAGTGCCTGACTGTAATGTGGTATATGTCAGAAGCTTCTTGAATATCAGGACTGCAAGTTTCAACTAAGTAATTAATGCTATCAAAGTGTGGTTTCTTTTCTCTCCAGTAATTCTTCTAAAGTCTGATTTTTTGGCCAGACTGAAGCACTTTTCACAGGGTCTAGCCTTGAGGAAGCTGGAAGGTGAAATTGATAATGCTCGTACTGATGCAATAAAAGACTGTCTTGGAATTCACAGGAACATGTAATGGACATTGAGATTTTATTAAAACTCCTTATAAATGATAAATTAATGTGTAAATATTAGACATTAAACTTAATCATTTATAAAAACTTGAGCATTGAAAAGATTCTATTCTTCCATATTTTCACTCCTTTGAAAAATAAAACCTAAAACCTTTATATGAACAGAAAGACAACATGATGTGAGAACTGCAACAGAAATTGCTCTGTATCAGGATTTAGAAGATGGGAATCTGTGTGGTCAAAACCAGTTTCTTCACTGAAAGAATAGGGAAAATAATTCCTGCCTGAGTGATTCCAGAGCTATACTGTATGGCTCAAAAAAGATCACCATAGTATGTAAAAGTGCTTTGACCACTGCAAAAATACAACATACATGTGACCTATTCGACTTCTCTTTTCCATTTTTATGCCTTAAATTTGTCCTCATCAGTTAAATTAATTCTTATTGTAATAACTTGATTTAAGTGACTTGAAGATACTTCTGCAAATGTAATCTCATTTCTGAATAAATAAGCAGGAAAAGAAATTGATATTAAATATTTATAGGAAGGAAAATGGATATATGTGTATATGTATGTATATCTATGTATACACATACAAACATACTATAGGTATACTGGTAGAGATGGTGTATTAGTCAGGGTTCTCCAGAGAAAGAGAACAATGGGGAATAGATGGAAAGATAGAAAGATAGAAAGATGGATGAATGGATGGATAGATAGATGAGTCTGAGAAATCTCCTGATCTTCTGTCTGCAAGCTGGAGACCCAGGAGACCTGGCAGTGTGTGAATTCCAGTCTGAGTCCAAAGGCCTGAGAACCAGAGGAGACAGTGGTGTAAATCCTAGTCCAAACGTAGGTGAAGACTGATACCCTAGATCAAATGGACAGGCAGAAAGGGAACAAATCCTCCCTTGCTCTGCTTTTTGTTATATTCAGGCCTTTAACAGATTGGATGATACCCACCCACATTGGGGAGGGCAAGTACCTTCACAGACACACCCAGAAATAATGTTTAATCTGGGCACCCCACGGCCCAGTCAAGCTGATACATAAAATTAAACATCACAGATAGAAACACCTATGAGTTATCAGGTTTTTCTCTTCCCCTAATCTGCTTCTACCTTCATCCCTGTTGACTTAACCAGATCTCCTTACATAAATTTCATTCAGCCTCATTTCTAATCCCTTATTCCTTATTCCAACTGGATTAGGCTTGTGCTTGGCCATCCCTTCAAACTGCTGTACTTCTTACTCACTGGATTTGTAGGCTTCCTTCTCACCCACCTCAATATCTTCTGCATTTTTCAACATTCTGTCTTGCCATGGCAAACCATATAGTCAGTCCTCTTATGTGCTCCCCTTACTCTTCTTAGATCCTCTCCCTCACAACTTTATTCTTCAGGTTTCTTTCTCCAGGTCTCCAGGACACACATTCTCTTGTGTCCTCACTCCTAAAAACATCACTTTTGCCTCTGCTTCCCATTCAACATACTCTCCCATGCTAAACTCCTAATGTCACAAAAAGTCATGTCTGTTCACTACCTCTCCATTCTTTTTTCTTTACTCCCCAACCTTAGGAAGTTTTAATTTGGCCATTACATTGTCTCTGAATCTTCTCTGCCAATGGTCACCAATGCCTACAAATCATCAGGACCAACTCCTGCTTTTTGGCTTCCCTAAAGCCTGGACCACTCCTGCCTCTTCTTGCCTTTTTGGTTCACTATGCGTCCTCCCTTGATGCTTCCACTTCTTAAGCTATTAAACACTGATATTTCACATGGTCCCCTCCTTAGTAATTGCTATATTTTCCTTTTCTGGACACCTTCATCCACTGCTATAAACCCAAAATTTAAACGTGATGCAGAGGACTCCCAGATCTACATTACTAACCTTGGCTTCTCTTGACCTGAGTTCAGAGTTTCCAACAGTTATCAGGATATCTTCACATCTAACCAAAAACTCAATCTGCTAACAACCAATACTAATTCTATTTCTTCAGTGTTGCTGATTTCTCTTTCCTCCCTCATCCCTATTGCCATTGTACTCACTTGAGGACCCGTTACTTTTTGTTTGGATTATTGTGACAGCCTTTAAACCAATCCTATCTCTCTGTCCCCACTATAGCCACAGGCTTTATCTTCCTAGAGCACTGTTGTGATCATGACCCACTCCCGCTCAAGCGCTGCTAATGTTTCCTGATTTGCTACAAAAATAAAGCCCGCATTCTTTAGCATGATATTTGTGGTCACTCACTTCATTTTTATCTCCCATTAAAATCTTCCCTTCCCCCACCCCCACTTCTACCCTCAAACGAGAATACTAGTTGTCATTCCCCAAATTTTGTAGTCTCTGGGCCTTCATTGCTTCTATTGGTCCTTCTGCCAGAATATTCCACCCTAATTTATTGTTTATATCCAGATACAGGTTCAACTATGATGCCGTTAAGTCATTCCCTAATTGCCCGAGTTGGGTTTTATTTTCCTCTGTTCTGTGCTTATAGGACATTTTTACCATGAAAGCATAATTGTGACTTGAATTTCACTGTCTATATGTCTACTCTCTTCAGCGGATTCTCATCATTAAATTCCTCCACAGCACACATACTTTGTGCAAAATAGTAATTTGATAACTGTATTTGAGTTTGAAACGGTTCTCATGGAAAGATTTTTATATCCCTGAGCAGTACCACCAAATGACCTTAATCAACAGTAACAGCTGTTAGCATGCGTGTAGAAATGCTAAATGCTGAATTAAAACTTTTTTTGGTTATGGCACGTCAAAATTTCCTTAACTTACAAAGTTCTTTACTTTTTTCAGGAGCATGTTAGCATTGCTGTTAATATTAGTAATTGCTCAACAGATACTTGTGGGATGAATGTCAAATGAATATATTGGTATAGATGTTCATTTTTTTTAGTTTTTAGAAAGTGAAAAATTATATTGCCTAAGAGAGGCTTAAAAGGAAACGTTCAGCTCAAGTTCTAGAGGAGGCAGCTCCTTTTACACCTGACTAATAAAGTGCTGGAGGGCTGGCTTCCAAGAACTGTTTTCCTTATCCCACAGGGCAGCTACTCTCCAGAGAATGGCTTCATTTTCTCACAGCTGTCCTCTTTTAACCTTATTTTTGAAATCAGATCTATGGAAAAAAAAACACCTGCTTTTCGAGCAGGTGCATGGGGACATGCTTTAGTGGGAACCAGCAGGAGTGGCTTCCCAATGCCATTATTTCACGTAGATTAGCCAAGACTACAGAGTGGTGCCCTCACCTTTCAGGTACCATTTAATCCAGAGTGTGCATTTCAGAGCCAGTCCATTGTAGCAGTCACTGTGACATCTCATATCTGCTTAATTACCAGGTTGAAAATGCACCGTATTTTGAGTTTCTGGTTAAGTCCAAGTCATTTTTCTTCCAGCCACACACTGCTTGACAGCAAGGAAACATTTCATTAGCAATAAGAATGACTTTCATTTTTTCCTTTCATTTTCAGCTTTTTGAAGAATTCTTTAAACGAAAATGATAGCAAAACTTGATTTTCATTTCAACTCATTGTCACTTTGATTTATTCTCTAAGCAACCAATGAATGGGAACATAGAGCAAGCAATAAAAATGGCATTTTTCTTCTTCTTCTTTTTTAAAGAACACTCTCATTTTTGCCCAAGGAAGCTTCTTCTCCAATAAGCCAAAGTATTGATCTGTTGAGTAGATCTGAAATTAAAGTTACCCATGACAAGAGGATTTTACCTGTCTTACTACTAAGAGATTTCTTTTTCTATTGAGAGTCGATATATGTGTGTGTCTGTGTGTGTTTCATATGTGGGTGTAAGTGTGTGTATATATGTATATATTTACACACTAAAACATATTCACACTATTTCATACTAAGACAAATTTCAAATAAACTAAGTTAAAATAAGACAAAAATATTTATCTGATCCACCCTATTTTTAATTCTTCTCACAGCCCTTATTTATTATTCACTGAAGATCTTTACAAATCGGAGATGAAGAATTACAAAATAGGAGTTAAGAACAATCTTGGAAGTTAGACAGATCTAGGTTAAAATTCTGATTGTGTTATTTCCTAGCTTTAAGGTCTTGGACATTTTGCTGCTATCTCAGAATCAGTTGCTTGATCTATAAGAGAGGAATAATTTTACTTACTGCATGGCATTTTTATGAGAATTATGTGGTAACATATTTAAAGCATTAACATCAAGCCTAGAACACAGGGGTAGCCAGAAGTGATAATGATTATATTTAATCAAAGCACTGTCATGTGAAATTGGAAAAATTAATGAATAACATGCATCCAATATAGATGGAGTCGCCATCCTCGTCCCAACTACCCTCTTACTGAGTGGGCTTCTCAATTCCTGAGACTGACTGACCAATAGCAGAGTAGCTGCACTACTCTGAGCATGAGGGTCATAGACAGTCAAGTTGTCCAAGAGCATAAAGATCATTTAGCTCAAACACCTGTCTACTCTCTTCTATTTAAACATAAAATAAACTTTTCTCAATTAAAGATTTATCATTCAATCAATAGAGTTAGGTTTTAAAAATAAAATAAGAGATCATGAAGAAACCTAAGAATTTGTCCTGATTTCTTCTTTTCCAGTGCCTCTATCTTCCATCCAACAGCTAGTACTATTAGCTATCCCTCCAAAATGCATTGATAACCTTTCTCGTCAATTCTACTGCTACCATTCTAGACAAGGCTACAACTGTCTCTCATCTGGGCTTCTGCAACAGGCCCCTAACTAATATTTCTGTTTCCAGTTTTGTCTCCCTATAGTCCATCTAACTACACAGCAGTAGAGTGATATTTTTAGAAAATAATTCAGAACATGGCAACTTTTTTTCTTTTTGATTGAAGTTTAGGTGATGTATAATATAATATAAATTACAGGTGTACAATATAGTGACTCACAATTTTAAAGGTTGTGCTCCATTTAGAGTTATTATAAAATAGTTGCTATATTCCCCCTGCTGTATAATATATCCTTGTAGCTTATTTTATACATAACAGTTTGTACCTCTTAATCTCCTACCCCTATGTTGCCCTGCCCCACTGCCCCTCCCCATTGGTAACCACTAGTTTGTTCTCTATATCTGTGAGTCTGCTTCTTTTTTGTTATATTCACTAGTTTGTTGTATTTTTAGATTTCACACATTTGTCTCTCTCTGTTCGACTTATTACACTTAGCATAATACCCTCCAAGTCCAACCATGTTGCTGCAAATGGCAAAATTTCATTCTTTTTTATGGCTGAGTAGTATTCCATTGTATATACATATATACCACATCTTCTTTATCCATTCATCTGTTGATAGACATTTAGGTTGCTTTCATATACTAGCAATTGTAAATAATGCTGCTATGAACATCGGGGTCCATGTATCTTTTTGAATTAGTGAGTTTTTTTTCCAGATATATACCCAGGTGTAGAATTGCTGGGTCATATGGCAGTTCTATTTTTAGTTTTTTGAGAAGCCTCCATTTTGTTTTCTATGGTGGCTGCACCAATTTACATTCCTGCCAACAGTGTACAAGGGTTCCCTTTTCTCTACATCCTCGCCCACATTTATTATTTGTGTTCTTGCTGATGACAGCCATTCTGACAGGTGTGAGTTGATGTCTCAATGTGGTTTTGACTTGCATTTCCCTGATGATTAGCGATGTTGAGCATATTTTCATGTGCCTATTGGCCATCTGCATTTATTCTTTGGAAAAATGTCCACTCAGGTCTTCTGCCCATTTTTTAATCTGTTTTTTTTTTTTGATGTTGAGTTGTATGAACTGCTTATATGCGTTGGATGTTAGCCCCTTATTGGTCATATCATTTGCAAATATTTTCTCCCATTCAGCACATTGTCTTTTTGTTTGTTGATGGTTTCCTTTGATGTGCAAAATCCTTTAAGTTTAATTACATGGCATTTGCTTATTTTTGTTTTTATTTCTTTGCTTTAGGAGATGGTTCCAAAAAATATTGCTACAATTTATGTCAAAGAGTGTTCTGCCTATGTTTTCCTCTAGAAGTTTTGTGATATCCAATCTTACATTTAGGTCTTTAATTCATTTTGAGTTTATTTCTGTGTATGGTGTTAGAGAATGTTCTAATGTCATTCTTTTACATGTAGCTGTCCAGTTTTCCCAGCACCACTTATTAAAGAGACTGTCTTTTCTCCATTGTATATTCTTGCCTCCTTTGTTGTAGATTAATTGACCTTAAGTGCATGGGTTTATTTATGGGCTGTCTATTCTGTTCCCTTCATCTATTTTTCTGTTTTTGTGCCAGTACCATACTGTTTTGATGACCATAGCTTTGTAGTATAGTCTGAAGTCAGGGAGCCTGATTCCTCCTCCAGGTTATTTGGGGTTCTTTGTGTTTCCATACAAATTTTAAAATTATTTGTTCTAATTCTGTGAAAAATGTCCTTGGTATATTCATAGGGATTGCATTGAATCTGTAGATTGCCTTTGATAGTGTAAACATTTTAACAAAATTTATTCTTCTATTCCAAGAATACAGTATATCTTTCCATCTGTTTGTGTTGTCTTCAATTTCTTTCATCATTGTCTTATAGTTTTCCAGGTATAGGTCTTTTACCTCCTTAGGTAGGTTTATTCCTAGGTATTTTATTCTTTTTGATGTGACGGTACATGGGATTTTTTCCTTAATTTCTCTTTCTGATAGTTTGTTGCTGGTATATAGAAACACAATAGATTTCTGTATATTAATTTTGTATCCTGCAACTTTACCAAATTCATTGATGAACTGTAGTAGTTTTCTGGTGGTGTCTTTAGCGTTTTCTATGCACAGTGTCAAGACTACGGCAAACTCTTAACTGCAAGCTTCTAATAACTCTGTGGTACTTAGAGTAAAATCCATACCCTGACCATAGCTTACCAGGTCCTATGAGATTAAACATCTTCCCCCCTCATTCTTATTTGTCCCATCGTATGCTTCATTCACCTAATCTAAACATTCAACTTTTGGGGACTTCCCTTGTGGTCCAGTAATTAAGACTCTGCCTTCCAGTGCAGGGGATGCAGGTTCGATCCTTGGTCAGGGAACTAAGATCCCACATGCCGCAGGGCAACTAAGCCTGGGCACAGTAACTACTGAGCCCACACACTCTGGAGCCCACGCACCACAACTACAGAGTCCATGCATTCTGGAGCCTGTGTGCCACAACTAGAGAGCAGACATGCTGCAACTATTGAGCCCGCATGCTCTGGAGCCTGTGTGCCACAACTGGATGAGAAGCCTGTGCACCACAGCTAGAGAGAGGCCCATGCGCTGCAGTGAAAGATCCCGTGTGCCACAGCTAAGACCCTACACTGCCAAAAATAAATAAATATTTAAAAAAGAGAAAAACAGCTCACCTTTTTAACTTCTCAACTCTGCTCCTTACATAGGCCTAGCTTATTTCTTACTGATCTTTCTTGACTATCAATTTAAAGTTCTCTTACAATTTCAGTCTCTATCACATTACTCTATTTTATATTCTTTATCTTGTTTATATCTTTTTATTTATCTTTCTTTCTTGCAGAATGTAAGCTCTTGTTCCCCAACAGTGACCTCAGCACTTGCAGCAGTACCTGGAACAGACAGTGTTTAAATATTTGTTCAATTAATATGTAAATGCTTTACATTTTAATTAATAATACTTTCCTAAATCCCTCAAAGATAAACATTATATTTCATCCATCTATGGATCTCTAACTGCTGTGGTCCCTGCTCTCATGAAACATATTCTGTGGAGGAGATAGAATGTAAATGAGTAAACAAATGAGGTAACTTTCAGATGGTGAGAAGTACTAGGGAGGACATAGTTTCCTAGGGCTGCTTTTACAAAGTACCCAAAACTGGGTGGCTAAGAACAGCAGAAATGTATTGCCTCACAGTCCTGGTAGCCAGAAGCCCATACTGAAGGTGGCTTGTGGCAGCATAATTCCAATCTTAACCTGGTATTTTCCCTGTGTTAACATAGGGAAACATAGTTAACTTTCCTTATATACTTGTACTCTCTTCTCAATTAATTTGTAAACATTTCAAGGCGAAAGACCAGGTTGATGGTCTCACATTTCATGTATGTGATGTTCAGACTTAACATATAGCTAGAAGTAAATGGGCCCATTTTATTAGAGAGCAGTCAGCAATAGTAGGAATGAACTTGTTATTCTTATTAGAGTGAATAGATCTTTTAAAATCCCATGCATTCCTACTGTTAACTGACCCCAGAGGAAGCTGGAAATAAATTGTTTATTAAGGGAAATAACATTTTATGGCCCAGAACTTTGCTTTAAACATATCTTAGCATATAAATTTAGATATTAGGAATAGTCACAGTGGTATACACAGAAAAGACTTGTCGAATGGAGCTATAACACAGATATCAAAAAATAAAAACTTCTCAAAAGGACATTCTGTACCTTCAACCTTTCTTTCACCTCTCAGTTAACTATAAACCTGATAATGGGGTTCTGCTATGTCAGTAATTAGAGCTATATTGGAGTAATAAGCCTGCCGTCTGTTTCCCTACCATTTCACTGCATTTAATATTCTATTGCTGATGTTTGGCTTTATAACTCTTTGGAATGACCTTTACCAAAGATGCGGGACTGAGAAGATGGCACAGTGAGGACTTTTAAGTTTAGAAGCTCACCCTAAGTGTCTGAGAATAGAATTCCAGTTTTACTTTAGGCTCTCCTGTGACAGTCTTCAGAAGACAGCACATTATCTGCAGAGTTATGCTGTGCTATGGAGTGATTTCCTGCACATCCTAATCAAGTTTCTTAAACTCTGAACTCAAACAGCATTGTCAGTTGATAGTTCTACCAGTTGTACATAAATCTGGAAACTTAGATAATTTTTTTCTGTATGCATGAATTTACAGTTAGAAAATGTCTTTCATGACATTCTATATATTTCATTATGTTTTCCAGACTTTATGGACCCTCTGTTTTCTCTTGGGATTTTTCTGGACTCTCCAGAAAGTTGTAGAGATATAGGATCTTCTTAAGGAAAATTGACATTTTTGGTACAATTTTACTTCTAAAAGAGTTTCTATAGTGTTTGTTGAATCCTCAATGTCTACTGTCTTTCTCGAGGAATTTTGGCAGTATACATCAAAAGCTTTAGTGTTTTGCATCCTATGAATTAATAATCTCTCTTTAGAAATTTATCATAAAGACATAATCATGAATGTGAATAAAGACTTAACTGTATAAATGTTCATCAAAGCTCTGCTTGTAAGAGGGGAAGCATAAGTTGTATTTTGCTGCAAGGCACAGAAAATCATATTAATAGTGTGGAAATAGTCTACTCCTAGTTTGTTTTTGCAATCCGATTGAGAAACTAGGCTCTTTCTATCCTTCTTCTCTGCCATCCTCATTGGGCAGCATTTTTTTAGTCCTCCTTCTGTTGGCCATATAATTATAGCCACAGATCCAAGCAGCAACCTGGAGAAAATGAAGTAAATGATAAGTAAAGCTCTCCATTCATCATGGGGAGGGGTGATATTTCCCAGAAGTCTCCCTGTCTCAGTAGATTTGCCCCTACCTGTCATTGGCCAGAAGTGGGTCATATGGCAAATTCTAGATGCAAGGAGGCTGGGAAAGTAGGTACCTGGAAAAAGAGATAGAATTTCCATGATTTATATGGAACACTCTTCAATCATTTCCTAGGAGATAAATACACTGCAGCCCCAAGAAAAATCGGGATTAAATTGACAGGAAAAGGAGAAAATATGGCCATTGGGTAGGTACTAACATTCTTGCCACTCATGTGTGAAATAATTAGGTATAGATGCAATGAAAATTTCAAAGTTATGTTATAAATTTACTTCATACCATGGAAAGTAATTGTTAACTTATAAATATTACAGTTCTCTGTATTTTGGAAGATTAAAAAAAATTCCTGGGCTCAAAATATGGAAGGAAGACAATAAGGCTTTACACTAAAGTATTCCAAAATTCATCTCTGGGTATGAGGAATTGTTAGGAATCAGAGTGAGATTAGAGTTTTGGTAGGTAATATTTGACCAGGTAATCAAGTAATACTGGACTTCCATCCCATATTTCAGCCATTCTTCTACACAAATCCTCCAAGAAACAAATTTGTTATCTGGCAGTATATCTGACATCCCAACAAGCTGGTGCCCCAGGATAGAGATATAAATAATCCCTTCTAAATCTAATGCTCTCTCAGCCCCCATTTCCCTCTACTCCCAAGTCCAGCCTTCATCTTGGGACCTCTCTTTTCTCTTGTGGCAGAGAAAAGAGAGCGGAACAGACAGGGTCTCATGAAAGGCCTGGATTCAATTGCAACTACTGCCTCCTATTTGGAGGAGTGAAGAGGGGAAAAAATTTCATCCAGTGTTTAACTTTTTAAAATATAATGACTCTGACCACTGGAAAATATACCCTAGCAGCATTCCAATCTATAGCCTATAATGTTAAATCTCTGTTTCAGACAGTGAAAGAGGAGGAAGAGAGGAGAGAAAAAAAGTTTCCCTCTCTTGGTCCACAGGATAATTTACATTTCATATGAATCTTCTAAATTTTCTACAATGAACATATTTTAATTCTATAATAATAAAATATTATAATAGCATGACATTTTGGACATAAGTTGCATATTTAATGAGGTGTTATTTCCTGAAAGACTGTTTTCCACTCTTTTAGTTTCATAGGTCATAACTTTTGCTGCAGTAAATAACATGCAGTAGTCAATACTGGGGAAGTGATTTTTTGTAACTAAAAGGAATAGGATCAGGAAAAGGAATATAAACAAAAAATTAAATGTGATAGAAAAATAATATCTTAGATTTGAAATGAAGCTTAGAAGTGATCTACTTATTCTAATTTTTCACTCTCAAAAAGCAATCACCTCTTGACATATAGTCACTTAAGTTCTGCTTGAATGCTTTCAGTTACACAGCATTCACTATTATTTATATTAGTATAAGTTACATTACCACTGTTTAGTTATTACCAGCCATTTCTTGTGTTGTACCAAAAACTTTTGCTTTAAGATCCCATCTCCTCTTCATCTCATGATCTAAACTTGCAAACTTCCTGATATGTGTCTGGTGAGATGGATGCAGATGGATCATGTTCTTTCTAAAAGTTTTACATTATTTATTTTTACTCAAAAGATCATAATTTCTATCTATGATCCTAATAGTATTTAAACCCCCATATTTTCAATGTTAGGTGTAATTCTAATATTCCCTACTCATTCATTAATTGATAATTCTCTTGATTTTCTTATCTGAAGAACTTTTCTTTTTATGTGTCTTGCAAGTTCTGTCTCCCTTTTTATGATACCTTTCCTAATTCTCTATCTGATTCTGTGCCACTTTTTTATTCTCCTTCTTGATGACTTTATTCTATTGGTTGCTATATTACTGTGTGGCTATATCACAATACAAGACAAAAGTATTTAAGTTTCTCTTTCTGTAGAATTCTGAATTATTCAGATAGGCCGTATGTTACAGAGGTAGTTCTACTATGTTTCATCTGCTCTTAAAGCACAGGTGGAAGTCTCCATGTCTTATACAAATTTGTGTCACCCAGTGCTTAACAGAGAACCTAATTGTAAGGTCTCTACATAGGGTATGCAAGGAAGCATACTATATCCTTCATCTATACTATAAATATTAGCTATATGTGTATATACAATATTGATAAAATCAGATATATATATGTATATATGATAATGAAAAATTTATAGTGAATCTAGTATACTGAAACTGTTTGTCTTTTGAACCTTTAAGAAGCCTGACTGTAAGCAATACTAAGACCATTGGCTTTCTCATCAGCTGACTCTTGAACTACTTAATAGTTCTTCTAGAAGCGAGCTTCTTGCTTCTAATGATAATTTCTTGGGAGTACTGAAAAAAGCATTTTTAAAAAGCTAGTATTACAGAAAAGACTGTTAAGTGAAAGAGTGATTACAAAACTATGGAAACAATGAGAAATTTTGAGTTACAGCCATTCACCAGAGTGCAGGATTGATCTTCTGGCCACACTTATGCTCTGTCCATCTTGTGCAATTACTGTTTTTTCACATAAATAGGATCCTTTTTGGAGTATGCCAAGAAGGATGCTAATCTATGATTTTACCTATAATGGTGTATTTGCCCTTAAAAGACAAATGCAAAATTACTTATCTTCATTTTTCATGCATCATCACACAAGTATACACAGTCTGGTTTTAATTAGTGATTCAGATAAGAAACAAATCGATCTTAAAGAATCTTTTAGATTTTCTGCTACTGAATTTCCATTTATGATGCAGACTCCAGAAGTCACCCATGACTTCTCTTGATGGATTTTATCACAGTTTTAGAAGAATGTAGAATTTATCTGCTGTAATTAAAGCTTTTACACTCAGTCTTTTTCCTCCGAGCAAATATTTAAAATTCCAGATATCCACAAAATGTAAATTTTTGTTAGGTCTCCTTCCTTTGAAAGAAATCAGTGAGGAAAAAGGATACGTAAAGGAACATTACCTAGCAAATGAGAAATACATAATTTAGAAAGTGCACTAATGGTATTGCTTTTGTAATTGACATAAAGGCAAAGTGTATAGGAAAGTTTATTGTTTTTGAGGTCACTCACACCTGATTCAAACAAACTCCAGGTCGGTCCATCACTTTCTAGGTATGTAATCTCATGATATTTATTTAGCATCTGCTTCATTCTCCTTATCTCTAAAATGGGGATGATAATATCTATCTTTTAGCATTGTAATGAAAATTAAATGGAAACATGTATATGACACACTTAGCTTAATGTCTGACATATATATTATTATTATTATTAATGTCAAATATAGTTTCTCTTCAATTTAACATTCTATTGGAAATTCTAGCCAGAGCAATTGGAGAAGTAAAAAGGAACACAAAAAAACATAAAAGACATCCAAATTAGAAAAGAAGATGTAAAATGATTTCTGTTCACAGACGACCTAATCTTATATTTAGAAACCCTAAATATTCCACAAAATAGTTAGAGATCATAAATTCAGAAAGTTGTAGGATATAAAATCAGCATGCAAAAGTCAGTTGTATTTCTATACATTAACAATGAGTAATCCAAAAAGGATATTAAGAAACAATTTCATAAAAATAGCATCAAAAAGAATAAAGTACTTAAGAATAAATTTAACCAGGGTGGAAAAGACTTATACACTGCAAACTACAAACCATTCCTGCAATATATTAAAGAAGACATAAAAATAAACTTAAAAAGTCCCACATTCATGGATTGGAAGACTTAATATTTTTAAGATGGCAATACTATCCAAAACCAGCTGAAGATTCAAAGCAATTCCTAACAAAATGTCAACAATGTTTTTTGCATAAATAGAAAAATCTATCTTTAAGTTCATTTGTAATTTCAAGTGACCCCACATAGCCAAAACAATCTTGAAAAAGGTAAAGTTGGAGAACTCATACTTCTTGAATTCAGAACTTGCTACAAAGCTACCATAACAAACAGCATGATTCTAGCATGGGAAACAGATACATAGATAAATGAAATCAAATAGTCAAGAAATAAACTATTGCATATATGGTCAATTGATTTTTGACAAGGGTGTCAAGACCATTAACAGAGAAAGGACAGTCTTTTCAACAAAGGGTGCTGGGAAAATTAGATATCCATATGTAAAAGACTGAAAATATACCCTTACCTTACACCATATACAAAAATTAACTCAAAATGGACTAAAATCTCAGTGTAAGAACTAAAACTGTGACAACTTTTAAAAAAAAAAAACCTAGAGGAAAATATTCATGACATTTGATTTGCCAATGATTTGAATATTGTCATAAATATTGTCATAAGGTACAAGAAAAGTAGATAAACTGGACTTCATTAAAATTTAACACTTTTGTCCATTAAATGACATTATCTAGGGAGTGAAAAAGCTACCCTCAGAATGAGAGGAAATATCTGCAAAGCATTTATTTGATAAGGGATTGATGTCCAGAATAAAGAACTCCTATAAGTCAGCAACTACTAAAAAATAAACAATTTAATTTAAAAAATACATAAGGACTTGAAAAGACATTTCTCCAAGGAACATATGCAAATGACCAGTGAGCACATGGAAATATCTCAACATTATTAGCCATTGGGTAAATTAAAATTAAAATCACAACGAGATACTACTTCACACTCATTAGCATGGCTATTATAAAAAACAGGAAAATAAATATCAGTGAAGATGCTGGAGAAATTGGAAATCTTGTGCATTCTTGAAGGGATTTAAAATGGTTCATCCACTGTGCAAAACCGTTTGGTGGGTCCTCATAAAGCTAAAATAGAAGAATTACTATATGATACAGCAATTCCACTTCTCATTATATACTTAAAAGCTTTATTCAAACAGATACTTGAGTGCCTATGTTCATAGCAGCATTATTCACAATAGCCAAAACGTTGAAAACAACCCAAATATCCACAACAGGTAAATGGATAAACAAAATGTGGCATATACACAGAATGGAATGGTTAAAAGGGATAAAATTCTGATACATGCTACAACTTGGATGAGCCTTGAGAACATTTTGCTAAGTGAAAGAAAGCCAGACACAAAAACACAATCATATAATTCCACATATATAGGGTACCTAGAATAGGCAAATTCTTAGAGACAGAAAGTAAAACATGTTATTAGGGGCTGTGGGGTGGGGAGAATGGAGAGTTATTGTTTAATGGGTACAGAGATCCTGTTTCGGATTATGAAAAAGTTATAGAGTTAGATGGTGGTGATAGTTGCACAACATTGTGAATGTACTTAATGCCACTGAACTGTACACTTTAAATTGGTTAAGATGGTAAATTTTATTTTATGAAGATTTTAGCACAATAAAATATTTTCAAGGAACAGGATACAAAAAGATATCCCATATATACTCTAATCAATAGAAAGCTGGAGTAGATATATTCTGTCAGAAAAGTTTATATTGAAACAAGTAAAATTACCAAGAGTAAAGAAGGAAATTACAGTTAACCCTTGAACAACATGGGCGTTAGGGGCACCTACCCTAGCACAGTCAAAAATCCACATATAACTTTACAGTCGGCCCTCCATAGTTTCAGTTGCGCACCCAGATTCAACCAAATGTGGATTATGGAGTATGTATTTATTGAAAAGATTGCATATAAGTTGACCCACACAGTTCAAATCCCTGTTGTTCAAGGGTCAACTGTACATACAATCAAAAGGTCAAGTCAGGGCTTCCCTGGTGGTGCAGTGGTTGAGAGTCAGCCTGCCGATTCAGGGGACACGGGTTCGTGCCCCGGTTCAGGGGGATCCCGCATGACGCGGAGCGGCTGGGCCCATGAGCCATGGCCACTGAGCCTGCGCGTCCGGAGCCTGTGCTCTGCAGTGGGAGGGGCTGCAGCGGTGAGAGGCCCGCGTACAGGAAAAAAAAAAAAAAAAGTCAAGTCAGCAAAAAGACACAAAAATCCTAAATGTGTTTGCATATAGCACATACCAATAGAATTTCAAACTAGAAGAAACAAAAACTGATAGAACTAAAAGGAGATATAAACAAACCAACAATAATAGTTTGGAGATTCAAAACCCCTTTCTCAGTAACCAATAGAAAGTCAAAAGGATATAGAAAAAGAACCAGATAACACCAGTAACCAACACACATGGCATTTTGAAAACACCCCAAACTAACAGAAGAATAAACATTATTTCCAAATCCTATGGATCATTTGCTGAAATAGAGAAAAATAAAGACAAACTATATCTTAAAACAAAACTACTATATCATATATTCACAAATTTATGGATCCTCAAAGTACTCAAGATGTATCCCAGAATGATAATCGCTCATTGGATTTCTTAAAGATCAAATCAAATCTTTATAAAACCCAAGAATGAAGAAATGCCACTGTCATATTTTCCCAAATTTATTAATACTATTCACATACTATATTACTTTCCTTGAGTGGCCAAATATCTAACCATTTAGAACACATGTTCTCAAACTTTAACATGCCTCAGAATCACCTGGAAGGCTTATTACAACCCTATTTGCTGTACCCTACTTCCAGAGTTTCTAATTCAGTAGGTCTGGGGTGAGGCCCAAGAATTTGCAATGCTGACCAAATTCCCAAGTGAGGCTGAGGCTGATGATCCAAGAACCACACTTGGAGAACCTCTGCTTTGGAGGATTAGAGCCAAGTTGTTCCAGATTTATATAGCCGTTTCACTATAATCTATAAAAACATTCTTTGACTTTCTTACGATCAGGTGGCAAAAATTATACATTACAAAAATGAATTAAGACCAAAATAGCCATAATGTTTTCAAATAGATGTTATTTTGAAATAAAATATTATATTAGAAGTACTATACTGAGAAAATATGTAGTTTTTTTAACTCATATTAAAATCTGATAAAACTCTTATATAGATCAATTTTGTAATACTTATCACTATTATATTTAAATGATTAACTAATTGCATACCTAATATCTCTTTTCTCCACTTGATTTCTCTCACTTGCTCATAAGGGCAAGGACTATCCTCTCCTCTATAGTTTACTGTTGTATCTCTATTGCCTAGTGCAATGTGTAATACATAACAGGTATTTTAAAAATAATTATTGAATAAATGAATAAATAAACTTTAAAAAACTACTATATCTTAAACCAAACATTAACCAAATTTAACATAATTGAAATTATGCAAATTATGTTTTCTGACCATATGGAATTCAACAAGAACTTAACAGAAAGATAACAAGAAAATCTCCAAATACTTGAAAATTAAACAACATATCTAAATGATACATGGATTAAAAAGGAAGTCACAGGAAAATTAGAAAATATTTGGAACTGAATGAGTATGAAAGTCCAAATAAATGAAAGTTTGTGGGATGTATCTCAGGCAGTGCTTAGAGGTAAATTTATACCCTTAAATGCTTATATTAGAAAAGAAGCAAATGCTAACTTCTGCCAAGACATACAAGTAAACTATAGACAAGTATTTCTCTTAAATACAAACACAAAAAAATCTTCAATAATATACCAGCAAATCTAATCTAATTACATATTGAAAAAAGAGTACAACGTAACTGAATGATGTTTAATCCAGGAACGGAAAGTTCGCTCAATATTTGAAAGTCAGTCAATGTAACCCACCATATTAACGCAATAAAGAAAAAAATCACATAATCATATCAGTTGATGCAGAAAAAGAATTTGACAAAGTTCAACATCACAAAAACTAATCAAACTGGGAATATAAGGCACTTCCTCAACTTGATAAACAACATCTACAAAAACCTACCACAAATATCACTTAATAGTAAGAAACTAAATGTGTTCACTCTAACCTTGTGAATAAAGCCAATTGTCTACCCTCACCACTACTAGTCAACATTATAAGTCATAGTCAGTACAATAAGGTAGAGAAAAGAAATAAAAAGCATATATATATCAGAAATAAAGAAATATAACTGTCCCTACTCACAGATTACATGATTGTCTAGGTGAAAATGTTCATGGAATCTATCAAAAACTTTCTAGAACTAATAAATGTTTTGGAAAGCAGCAGGGTGTAAGGTCAACACACAAATATCAATCTTATTTCTATGTACTAGCAATGAATAACTGGAAAATGAAATTTTGAAAAATAGTATAACTTACTTTAGCACCGAAACTTGTAGGTATAAATCTACCAAAACATGTGCAGGCTCGCTATGCATGATGCTACGAATCACTAATGAAACAATTCAAGGATGATGTAAGTATATCAGAAGGTATACTATGTCTTGGACTGAAATACTCAAAATAATTAAGATGATCTTACAATTTTCTTTGTCAATAATACCTCAGCAAAGCTGAAAAAAAAATAGTTAAGATGTCAATTTTCTCCAAACTAATCTACTTATTGAAGAAAAATCCCAACAGGAATTTTTGTAGATAGATACTAGACAAGTTGATTCAAAAATTTATAGGGAAAGGTAAAAAAATAGAATAACCAAAGTAATTTTGAAAAAGAAAAATAAAGTCGAATGACTCACATTACCCAATTTAAACACATATAAAAATCTAAATAATCAAGACAGCATGGTCCTAGTGAATGAGCAGATGCAGATATCAACAGAACAGATAGATGTTTCATTGAACATAGAATCCATAAATAGTTCCTCATAAATATGACCAACTGATATTTTATTGTGGGAAAATACACATGAAGTTAATCACATTTATGCTTTTAAATGTACAATTCAGAAGAATTCAGTTCATTTGGCCAATTGATATTTGACAAAGTTGCAAAGGCATTTTCATACAGAATAGATTGTCATTTTGACAAATGGTGTTGGGAAAATTTGACATGCAAAAAAACAATCTTGACTCAAACCTCATCCCTTATACAAAAAATAATTCAAAATGAGCCATAGAACTAAATTCAAAACATAAAACTATAATAAAACTTTAAAATAGGAGAAAATCTTTATTACTGGGATTTAGGTTAAAAGTTCCCAGACATGATTTTAAAAGAACAGTCCATCAAATAGAAAAAAAGATTGCCAAATTAAACTTCATCATAATTAACATTTTTTTCAGTGGATACACTGCTGTGAATACACAATGAAATACTGCTAAGAGAATAAAAAGACAAGCTGCAGACTGGGAAAAATATTTGCAAATCTGATATCCAACAAAACATGTGTATCTAGAATACATAAAGAATATGTAAAGAACTCTCATATCTCAACAGAAAGGAAAAAAACAACCCAACTAACAAATGGGCAAAAGGCTTGAAAAAACAGTTTATCCAAGAGAATATACAAATGGAAAATAAGAACATTAAAAGTATCACATGCTAACCAGAAACAAAGATGAAAAAGGAATTCTGGGAACTTTAGTTCAGCGTGACCAAGTTGGCACATAACAAAAACATGACAATTGTTAAGTAGTATTCTATGATATGGATATACCACAATTTGTTCTTCCATTTGACAATTGACAGATATTAGGGATCTTTTCACTTTTAGACTTTGATGAATAAAATGGCCTCAGAATTTTTGTTCAAGTGTTTTGATTGAGCTGTGTTTTAATTGCTCTTGGGGAAATATCTAGGCATGGGATCCCTGGATTCTATAAATGTATATTTAACTTCACAAGAAACTGCCAAACTGTTTGTAAAGTAGCTGTACCATTTTGCATTTCTAGCAACATTTATTCAATATTCTTGCCAACCCTTTGCATTGTCAGTCTTTTTGATTACAGTCATTCTAGTGAGTGTCTAGTGGTATTTCATTGCAGCTTACTTCATACTTCCTTAATAGTTAATAGTGTTGGTAATCTTTTTATGTACTTATCTGCCATCTGAACTTCTTTTCTGAGGGTCTTTTCAAATATTTTGGCCCTTCGTTTTGGATTGCTATCTCGTATTATTCAGTTGTAAGACTTCTTTACATTTTAAGGGCATCTTTTAAAAATAAACTTCTTACTTTATAATAGGTTTAGATATACAGAAAACTTGCAAAGAGAGTACAGAGAGTTCCCACATAGCCTCCACCTAGACTCTGCCATTATTAACATCTTACTTTTAGTATGGTACATTTGTCACAATTAATGAACTGACATATTAACTAAAATCTATACTTTATTCATATTTCCTTAGTTTTTCTTAATGTCCTTTTTCTGTTCCATGTCCAGTTGAGGATTCCACATTACACTTAGTCATCCTGTGTCTCTTTTGTTCCACTTGGTGGTTACAGTTTCTCAGACTTTCCTTGTTTTTGATAACCTTGATAGTTTCGAGGAGTACTGGTTAGGTATTTTGCAGAATGTCCCTCAATTGAGATTTGTCTGATTTTTATATCATGATCACACACGGGTTATGGATTCATCTGAAAATGCCTTTATTCCCCCTTTCTGAAGGATATTTCCCTGGACATAAAATGTGCCATTGACAGTTCTTTGTTTTTCATAACTTTATGAAAGTTTCATAACTTTAAAAATGTTGTGTCACTTCCTCCTGGTCTCCATTGAAATCGGTGTTCCCCTATAGATACTGTGGGCTTTTTTCAGGCTGGTTGTTATCTTTGTCTTTAGCTCTCTAAAATTTACTGATGATGTATCTTGGTTTATCCTATTTGAAATTAGTTTGGTTTCTTGAATCTGTAGGTTTATGTCTTTTGCTAAATATGGGAAGTTTTCAGCTGTTATTTCTTTGAATAATTTTTCAGTTCAACTCTCTCTCTTCTTCTTCTGGCACTCTAATGATATAAACATTAACTTTTTTGTTATTGTTCCAAAGGTCCCTGAGACTCTGTTCATTTTTAGAAAATTTATTTTCTCTCTGTTGTTCAGACTGGATAAATTCTATTGTTGTATGCTCAAGTTCACTGATTCCATTCTCTGTCATCCCCATTCCATTATTTATCAAGTTTTAAAATTTTGGCATTTATATTTTTTAGCGCTACAGTTTATATTGATTATTTTTTATAGTTTCTATTACTTTGCTAAGATTTTCTAATTTTTAATGTATTTCAAAAGAATTAAAGCATTTTAATGATGGCTGCTTTGAAATCTTATCAGATAATTCCAACAATTAAATCATCTCCTGGTTCTTGGTATGTGATTTTTATCTACTGTCTCTTGGATATTTTGGATATTATGTTGAGAGACTATGGATTCTATCTTTTTGTCATCTTTTATTAGTAGGCAGTCTTCATGTTGCAGTATAGCACTAGGGCCAGTTGGATATGTATAGTCAACTCCTCGCCCTTTGATATCAGAAGGGGGAGGGGGAAACAGAATGTCAGCTAGCCCTGCTTCCCACACCTCCTTCTACTTTGTTGATGAATAATTGGATAGTATCTTAGTTACCCCCTTGGCCCTAAATGGGTGGGGGAGTAAAGCCTGACGGTGCCGAGTCCCACCTCACACTGCTTTGCGAAGCTGGTTGCTGCTGGGTGGGAATAGAAGTTCAGTTGCTGCTGAACCCCACTGACAGCATCTTGCTAGGGAAATTGGAGCACAGCTTTCTGTAGGCCAGCAAGGATGTAACATCAGCTTCCTGCTTGGCTCATCACAGCATAGGACAGGGGAATCAGAGTGCTGCCTGCTTCTGTCGGACTGAGTAGTATGTGAAAGATTAATTTCCACTTGGCCTTTCTGAAATGATAGTGGGTGGGGGTGAACTTTTTCCATTGGTATTTGATTGGAGTAGGGTGGAAATTGCCAATAAGTTTATTCTTGTTGGGTCACCCTACTGTGGGCCCTTAAACTAGAGGTGAGGGTTTACTTGAAGCCTTTTTAACCGTGCCTATAGGCGTTCAGAGTTGGAGGCTTCTGCAGCACGCTGTCCAGAGATATATGGAAGGCAATGAGGAAACAGAAGAACTCACCACTGCTGTTCCTCAAGTCCCCAGAAGCCTAGGCTGTTCACCTTTTTTCCACCTTTCAAACTTTCTTTGCTTGTTGTTTTATACTGTCTGGGATTTCTCAGTTTTTCCAGTTGATTTTTGATACAGAGATCCAAACAATTCAATGGAACAATTCAGTAAAAATTCAACCATTTGCAACTAATGGGTTTGAATATGATTTTGTATTACTGAATATATGTATGAAAAAAAGTAAGCCTCAACTCCAATGTCTCACTATATACCAAAAAAGAAGTTTGAGAAAGATTATTGACCTAAAACTAAAAGCTAACATTATATAACTTCTAGAAAAAAGACATGAGAATATCTTTGTGACCTGGGGTTAGGTAAACATCTCTTAGGCAGACACAGAAAGCAACCATAAAAGAAAAAAAATGTTATGGTATACTTAATCAAAATGTAAACTTCTACTCATAAAAATAGAGCTTTAAGAAAATGAACAAGCAAATATTTATATAACATATATATGACGTTATATGCAGAATATACTGAGAATTCTTATAAGTCAAGAATAGACAAAATCCAGTTTTAAAAACATATAAAGACTTGATAAAGATGATACATGAATGCCTGATAAGCACATGCAAGCTTGTATTAGTTTTCAGGACATTAGATATTAAAACCATAATAGCATGTCACTTCAGGTCCCTAGAATGGCTAAAATTAAAAAGGCTGTCAGGGGCTTCCCTGGTGGCTCAGTGGTTGAGAGTCCGCCTGCCATTGCAGGGGACACGGGTTCGTGCCCCGGTCCGGGAAGATCCCACATGCCGCGGAGCGGCTAGGCCCGTGAGCCATGGCCGCTGAGCCTGCGCGTCCGGAGCCTGTGTTCCGCAAAGGGAGAGGCCACAACAGTGAGAGGCCCACGTACCGCAAAAACAAACAAACAAACAAAAACAAACAAACAAAAAAAGGCTGTCAGTACCAATCTTTGGGGCGATTGGATAACAACGGAAACTCATGTTATTAGTGGAGAGTAAAATGATAAAAAACAGAAAATTGGAAAACAGTTTGGAAGTTTCTTACAAAGTTAAATATACTGCTACTCTATGATCCAAAAATTTCAGTCCTAGGCATTTACCCAAGAGAAATAAAAACCTGTCCACATAGATACTTGTACAAGAATGTTCCAGCAGCTTTATTCACAGTAGCAATAAAACTGGAAACCATGTAAATATTTATCAACAATAAAATAATCAAATTCTTGTTTAATCATGCAATGGACTACTTCTTAACAACAATAAAAAAATTACAGACAACAATGTGCAAGAATCTCATAAACATTATACCAAAGGAAATAAGCCAGATCTAAAGACTGCACGCTGTGTGTGATTCCATTTATATGACCCTAGAACAGGCAAAGCAAATCGGAAAAACAGTCGCTTTTAATGGGGAGGAATTACATAGGAAGAGCATGAGACAGTAGTCTGAAGTAAGGAAAACGTTTTATATTTTAACATGAGTATGAGTTACCCAGGTGTATGCCTTCTTCAAAACTAATAGATTTGTACACTTAAGACAGAGGCATATCACTGTATGTAAATTTCACTTCCAAAGAAAAAAGAACTGTAACTAAATTTTGAAATGGAGAATTTTTCCCAGCTTACCATTCCCACTCCCCGTAGGAGGGAGACGCAAGAGGGAGGAGATATGGGGATATATGTATATGTATAGCTGATTCACTTTGTTATAAAGCAGAAACTAACACACCATTGTAAAGCAGTTATACTCCAATAAAGATGTTAAATATAAAATGGAGAATTTTTAAATATTAGGACAATGGGTTGAAAGTTCCTGTTTAAAGTCGTTGAGGTAAGTTTAGGGCGAAAGAAGAACATGCTACAAATTTTTCAATGAGAAAAATGTCTATTAATCTCATTCCATCAAAAAGTAATCTAGAAAGAAAAATGTGAATATATTAAAAAGGATATATGCTGAGAGACAAGCATTTACCTCTCAGATTTGTGTGAAGATAGTCCTTCTAGTCTGAACTGGATCACCTCATCTGACAATTCTGTTGCCAATAATGATGAAAGTACTGTCAAAGTGTGGAAGAGGAAAACAGATCGTACATGGAAGGTGGGTTGGTCCGACAAAAGACTGAAGAGCCCTGGCCTCAGGAGCTATTTCCTCCAGAGCCCTTTTCAAATATGCTTCATGTGTTAATTTTCATTTGGAGATGGAAGAGCAACGTACTGCTAACAATCTGTGTATGTCAAAATCTTCTCTTTATTATGCTGAGTAACAGTGGAAAAGGACTTTTACTTAGACCTACAGGTTGTTGATTAGATGAAAACATTTCCTAGATCTAAAAGCTGTTGAATATTTTGTGGGAAAAATAAACAATTTATTAGAATCTCCAGTTTCTCAAATAGTGTACTTACTTAGCTTCAATGCTATCTCATGTTTTGGGACTGGCTAGACCATCTCAGAAAGGACATTTTAGCTCTGGGATTCTTAAGCATTTTTTTAAGTGTTTCCAGTCCTCATAAATATTTGTTGTGATAATCAGAATTTCATCTTCTCCCCTAGATACAATTCAGCAGATTATTTTTATACTTTGAAGCATCAGTGCAAAAATTCACTGTCAGAGTGTCACTTAAGACTGAACAGCACAGTACAAAGGCCATGGAGTAATATTTTAGCAACTGATCTATTTCTTGACATTACTTCTAGCTGTGCTGCTAATATACATTGCCCTCAAGTCCAAATCAAAAACTGAATCATGAGTAAATATTTGACATAACCACCAAAATGTGGTACATGGGTCACAATTTTACCCTCCAAATGTGCCACTAGTAAATTTTACTCTCTGAACGTGCTACTAGTAAGTTGAAGACAAGTGTGGGCTGTCCCTGGAAGTTCTCTTTGTTACGTCTTGCATTTTTTTGTTCTGACATAGAACTAGATCTCATTAACGGTAACAATAGTGCATTAGATGATATTGAAATTTAACTTTCCATCACATTCCCATTAAAGTGTCATTTCTAGTCAATTCTTTGTTCTTATGAAACATTCAGTTATAAGGATGAGCTTAACTTGAACCATTATAACCATTATAATGCAGCTAATAATTGTAATGGAAACTGCTATAACCTTTTATAATTGTCACATTATAGTTAACATGCTGAACCACAGACTATAAGTAATAAAAATGAGGTGTAGATGTAGCCATTATTATTATTTTGCTTTGGGGAGAATCCATTTTGTAATATACAAAGTTTATCTGAACAGAAACTTGCAGTGCCAGCGTTCTATGCTATGACCTTAAAATGCTATCATTTCAAGGACCTTCAGAAATATTGTAAGTTCTACAGGATTCTAAAATATGTTTTACTTTTTAATATAGGAAGGTAAACTTCTTATGATAAAGCATTGTTTATTAGAAGGATACAAAGTAGCGCGGGAGATTTCACGTCAATATTTCAGTCTGGCCCACAGCCTCAAACTTGGCTTCAGAAAGTGCTGGAGGCTGTGAGAGGAAGACGTGAAAACCAGGCTCCACTAAGTCGTAAAACTGACATTCCCTTCACCTGCCAGGAGCTTCAGTTTCTCCCTCGGCCGACTTTGGTTTTCAGCATGAATAAAGGCAGAGTTTTTCTTGTCGGTAATAGAAGAACATTTTCTCCACTTCTTATTTATATACTTTGTTTTGGATGCCAGAAAATGAGTTAAGTAGTATATCGTAGGTTTCAGATGTGAAATCAGCTGCTGAAAGAAGCATGAGACTTCTCTCCTGTGCAGCAAATCCATATTCTTATCAATCTGTATTTAAACACGTGATATAATAGTCAACTTATGGTAATTCTTTAAATGATTGCAAGCAGCTGGAGTTTTTCAAGTTCTAATGTGCTTAAATATACATAACTATGGCAGTGATCAAGCTAAATACGGTAGAAATAAAATAACATAAGAAACTATATTTACAATCATTTCAAAGCTCTAACTAGAGTTAGAATGATGGAAGAGAAACTCTAAACTTACTCTTGCAGCTTTCTCTAACTTTGTAGAACAAAAAACTCTGAACTCTCACCTAAAGGGTAAACCCACCTGATGTGAGATGCTTTTAATTAGATTGAGCCAGACCCCAGAGTAGGTCAGGAAGGAAAAAAGAGGAAAAATGTTCCTCAGAGCTTTTCTTCTACCACTGTTCTCCTGAATAGGCCTAGAAAATAGTCCAAACTTTCTCCCTGGGACAAAAACATAAAGACATATCTTGTTTTTGAAAAT
The DNA here is from genome assembly GCF_008692025.1 of Phocoena sinus. Classification (NCBI taxonomy): domain Eukaryota; kingdom Metazoa; phylum Chordata; class Mammalia; order Artiodactyla; family Phocoenidae; genus Phocoena; species Phocoena sinus. Next base: position 139,242,149 of record NC_045764.1, on the reverse strand, counting down.
AGTGCATGGTCTTTACATGATTTTCAACTCAATTCAACCCTCTTTGAGTACTATTCTATGCTAGGTACATATGTTAGGCCCCGAACCTGGGCCCTAAATATGAAAAAGACACAATTCCTGAGCCTAAAGAATTCAGTCCATTATGGTAGACGGACCCTTTAGTACTAACTATAAAGCAAAGTGATGGCGATGTTTGAAAAAAGCAAAAATGCATGTCTATGGATCCCAAATGACTTCATCAGCCATCATTCATTTAAAGGCTTTTTCCTTTGTCATATTGTTTTTATGTTAATGGGAGAATTTATGAAGCTGTGCTAGAGAAAAAAAAAATGTTAAAGGTATACCTATACAGAGCTAGCAATATCTTCTTTGTCAATAACAAATCTAGGTAATTTTAGTTCCTGCTCAATTATGCAAAAGGAAATTGATAGAAAACAGTATAAAACATAGATGTGAATAATACTGAGTAACTCAAGGAGATGGAAATGGAGCGGATTATTCATACTTCAAACAGGACTGCTAACAAAGATGGCTTTTGTTTCTTGCCACTTCCTTTAGAGCTAGAGAGAATAAGATGATTTTACGTATTGGAAGTATAAATTGCTTGTACATAGAGTTCCCCTTTTCATCCTCAGATTGGATGAAAGGAAAACTTCCTTAACTGATGGAGAGGCAGTAATAGGTTCAGTCTGATGGATATTATTTGAATTTCCCATTTTCTTCATAGCCCCTTGCCTAGTTTCTAGGGAGAGAGAAAGACACTTAGAAATTTAAAAAGCTATTTTACTAAATCAGTAATGTTTTAGAACCCTTTATCTCAATGTAACACAGAAGGGTTAGAGAGGCTTACCTCCCTCCTGTGTCACAGAACCCCCCTGAAACTTTGGTACCTCGGGTTCTTCAGCTTTTCATTGACAGTACCAGGCAAAGAGCGATATCCACAGGGGCCATGAAGAGGTCTACTGGGGCAGACATTTGTGCGTACCCGAGAAACTCTCCCTGGAGATACCCAGAAATAAAGGGTTTTGATTGTGAGGAGGGGGAAACCTTTTCAAAGGGCCTGAATATCACGCATCAAAAAGTGTGAGCAAGTCCCAATTAAATCTGAGTTATTACTACATGTGTGACTCTTTACCTGCCCAGATGTTAACGAGGCTTGGGGCATTTTGGTTAGAAAAATAATTGGAAACAATATTAATTTTATAGGGCTGCCATAACAAATTACTACAAATTGAGTGGCTCAAAACAACAGAAATTTATTCTCTCACGGTTTTGGAGGCTTGAAGTTTAAAATTAAGACGTCGGTAAGATTGGTTTCTTCTGGAGGCTCTGAGGGAGAATTTGTTCCAGGCCTCTCTCCCAGGCCTTCTCTGCCAGCAATCATTTGGCATTCTTTGGCTTGTGAAGACATCACTCCAGTCTCTGCCTCTGTTTTCACATGGTGTCCTTCCTCTGTGGAAATTTCTGTGTGTCCTCTCCTGTTATTAAGGACACAAGTCATTGGATTTAGGGCCCACACTAATCCAGAATGACTTCACTTTATCTAATGATTTCTGCAAAAATCCCTATTTCCAGATAAGGTTGAATTTGGAGTGTCATCTCTGTTATATGGACAATGACTTCTATCTTTTGTGAGAATATTTATATATTTAAGGTCCTAACTTAAGCGGCAACACTGAGTCCTCAGAGGGAATAAATGTCTGCAGCAAGTCATGGTTGAAACAGGAACCAGCAAAAAGCATGTTCTTACTTGATCTACAAGGTAGATTTATTATAGGAAATTCTACTTTTAATTATTTCAAATGACATTCTTCTTGGTGTGCATTCAGAAATCCAGAATGTCTTTCATGTAGAATTCCACTGTTATTAGGCTTAATTTAGAATGACTCCTGATAAGTCAATTCATTAAAAAATGGAAAATAAAGGTCATATCGTACTTCAGAAGAAAGGTCCAGAAAAACTGCCTGAATCAAGGGTTTGGAAGAACAATGGCTAGTGAAAGTCAAACATGACAAAATCAAATAAAAGATAACAGGGAGTCTGAGATTCTAAAGCCTGCTTTCAGTTGGCATAGTTTTCCTTTCATCCAATCTGAAGATGAAAAGGGGAAATCTATGTACAAGCAATTTATACTTCCAATACGTAAAATCATCTTATTCTCTCTAGCTCTAAAGGAAGTGGCAAGAAACAAAAGCCATCTTTGTTAGCAGTCCTGTTTGAAGTATGAATAATCCGCTCCATTTCCGTCTCCTTGAGTTACTCTGTATTATTCACATCTATGTTTTATACTGTTTTCTATCAATTTCCTTTTGCATAATTGAGCAGGAGCTAAAATTACCTAGATTTGTTATTGACAAAGAAGATATTGCTAGCTCTGTATAAGTATGCCTTTAACATTTTTTTTTTCTCCAGCACAGCCTCATAAATCCTCCCATTAGCATAAAAACAATATGACAAAGGAAAAAGCCTTTAAATGAATGATGGCTGATGAAGTCATTTGGGATCCATAGACATGCATTTTTGCTTTTTTCAAACATCGCCATCACTTTGCTTTATAGTTAGTACTAAAGGGTCCGTCTACCATAATGGACTGAATTCTTTAGGCTCAGGAATTGTGTCTTTTTCATATTTAGGGCCCAGGTTCGGGGCCTAACATATGTACCTAGCATAGAATAGTACTCAAAGAGGGTTGAATTGAGTTGAAAATCATGTAAAGACCATGCACTATTTTCAAAAACAAGATATGTCTTTATGTTTTTGTCCCAGGGAGAAAGTTTGGACTATTTTCTAGGCCTATTCAGGAGAACAGTGGTAGAAGAAAAGCTCTGAGGAACATTTTTCCTCTTTTTTCCTTCCTGACCTACTCTGGGGTCTGGCTCAATCTAATTAAAAGCATCTCACATCAGGTGGGTTTACCCTTTAGGTGAGAGTTCAGAGTTTTTTGTTCTACAAAGTTAGAGAAAGCTGCAAGAGTAAATTTAGAGTTTCTCTTCCATCATTCTAACTCTAGTTAGAGCTTTGAAATGATTGTAAATATAGTTTCTTATGTTATTTTATTTCTACCGTATTTAGCTTGATCACTGCCATAGTTATGTATATTTAAGCACATTAGAACTTGAAAAACTCCAGCTGCTTGCAATCTTGCAATTTAAAGAATTACCATAAGTTGACTATTATATCAGGTGTTTAAATACAGCAAATAGATCTTGTTTAGTCCACCTGCCAATTCAAGTGTTTCCAAATTTTAACTATGGATGAATGAGATGAAATCCTCCCTGAATGTCTGGGTGATTCTAGAGTAAATCTAAACTTTCCTTTCCTCAGAAGAAAATGTTTTAGAACTCTCTGTTATTTTCCATGTTTTCTCCTCTCATGAGATTCTGTAGAGGTTCTGATATAATATTATGACAGGTTTTTCTTCAACCTGCCCCTTTTCTCAGGTCCAGTGGGGGGTGGAAGCTGCGAAGAGAAAAAAAGTAGGTCAGCTCTTTCAAAAAAAGTAGCAGCCATTAAACGTAAATATTACCCCAGCTACAAGCTCAGGTGCTGACATTCACTCACATCAGCTTCCCCTCTGCTCCTCCACAGCAAACTTGAGAGCTATTGTTACTGACCAAGGAATATTTCCTGTGTAACAGTCAGTCTTGCTGATTTGTTCTCATATCAGGTACTGCTAGACATGATGGAAAATATGCTAAAGAGATCACAGTTCTGTACTGAATTTTATAATTTTAACAAATCCCTCTCAGTGTATAGCAGTTGGGAAGAATGGCCTATATGTGGTCGTGGTGGGTAACTCTGGGATAGGCCTGAAAGTGTACAGGTGCACTGGAGGAAGCTCCAAGGCTTTGATCCTTCTTTTCAGTTTCTACAGTATTTGATTCTGACCCTGTCTCTTCTTAATTCCAATCTCTGTGTAGTAATGACCACCATTTATTTTGTTTTTTTGTTTGTTTTAATTGAAATTTTTATCGAGATATTTGAAGATTCATGTGCAGTTATTTTTTCTTTATAGGTTTCTTTTATAATTTATTCTTTAAAAGATTTTTTTTACATCTTTATTGGAGTATAATTGCTTTACAATGTTGTGTTAGTTTCTGCTGTACAACAAAGTGAATCAGCTATATGTATACATATATCCCCATATCCCCTCCCTCTTGCATCTCCCTCCCACCATCCCCATCCCATCCCTCTGTACCATGCAGTCCTCTCTAGGGTTTGAGTCTCATTTCTCCCTAATAGTACTTCCAAAAGGTCATGGCACATGGGGCTCTCTGTCCACACTTGAAAACAAAGGTTGCCTGAGGAGTTTGGGCACCTATCTTTCATTTCTACCTTTATCCCCATTCTTCATCTTGTTTGTTCCTTGTTTCTGTGTGCCTGAATTCTCACTTTCTCTCTAGTCCCTTGGACTCATTTAGAAGAGCTGTCTCACAGGTTTTCTTTCTTCCCCAGGACCTTCTGTCTTGTACATCTCCTCTAGGCTCTACAAACTGCAGCTAGGAGGCAATGGAACACACAAACTTTAGACTTTCCTATCGTTCCTCAGGCCCAGGTTCCCCTTAATTGGGAGATGGAGAAAAATCAGGATAAAGGGCACCTTGGAAATAAACAGAAGAGAAATTTTTCTATAATTCATTGTTTCCTAAAGATTTAGCTTTCTCATCTAATAAGTGTTGTTAATTGGCTAGACAAATCATAAATGAAGAGGATGAAAGTCCCTGCCTATTTAATAGTGCTTTATTCCCTGGTCAAGCACAGGATTTTCACATGGTCGTGGATCCAATGGCTCAACACAGGGATATAATTATTTTCACTGAAGCAAAGTACGTAATGACAATTAGATAATCAATCTAATCCTCGTGACTATTGTTATGACTGTATTTACTTACTAAGGTCTGCCTACAGAGAGTAGTTTATTGAAATAATAGCATAAACGATGAAAGGTAGTGAAGATCAAAGCAAAGGTTAATTTTCTATTAAAATGTGCCTGGTGCATAAACAACAGACAAGATTCTTCTTCTTCCTTGTTGAGCAAGTTGATTTTACCATACCACTGTAGAAGTCATCACATTTCAAGTGGTTTAGAATTTTTTTCTTGTGGTTTGTCTTCCAAGTCCTGCTTCTCTGTGGACAATGCTAGACATCAGCTTACTGTTGGACATTAGCCCTGGCAAATGTACTGGGAGAAGACTTAAGTTAGGAGACCCAGATTCTATCCTACATCTCCCTACATTGGCTCTGTACTGGGTCAGCTTAGCTAAGCTAAACTATGTTTTTTAGAGCTCCTCTGCATGATTCTGGGTTTGCATGGTCCATAGGAGATATTGTGCACAAGATTTGGTAGATGGAAATGAGGCAGCTCTGAAGGTTGGTGCAGGGCACCAGGCAATTTGGCTTATACACAAGCGTATGTGCAACTATGTAGTGAAGATGCCAGCTTGTCCTATATACCCATGGCATTGAGGTTGGATATGGTAAGACACAGACATGAGTTCCAGTTTGTTTTCACAAGTTCCAGTTGCCATTCTTTGTCTCCTTCTATTTTTGCAAGTTCCAGTTTGTCCTTGCTCTCATTCACATCCAGTCTTCCAACTGCCCCTCTGGCTAACCTATAGTGACTTGAGGTTCAACATTAGACACAGAAATAATAGGCTTCTCCAACAACTCCCATAATTGTATGATGTCCAACCCCTAAAATACATTATTCATTCTGTATTACTTGTAGCAGTTCTGTTTCTATGATATAAACCTGACTGGTATATTCTCTAATTAGGTAAATTTAGGTATGCTTTAATTTCTAAAATTAGGATACATACTTGGTTTATATTTATCCTAATTGCTTTGTGAGAATCAACAGAGAAATCTCATATGAAAAAAATTGAAGAATATTTGGCGTACAAATGAAAGGTATATATGTGTGTGTGAACAGACACAGGTATACATTTTTACATACTAATTGGTATATTGTCAGTGAGTTTTGCTTTATCTAGGAATAAAATAATTATTAATTTAATTAAAGCTTTTAAAGGTTCAAATTAATTTTAAGACTTCCAAACAAGTGCCCCCAGGCAATTTACTTGACACATGCAAATAATATTGAAGATAATTACGGAAGATAATGAAATGCTATAGAAATGTCTGGAAATGCAAAATATTATTCAATTAAAATATTTTTTTCTTTTTATATCAAATTTGACTCTGCAAACTAATTGCATTCAGGTTTTGATTTCTGATGTTAAAATACAGCCAGTGTTCCTGAATTTTCCTTCTAGGACTTTCTGGAAGACAATCAAAATCCATTTTGTCTGATCTCTCATCTGTCCTGAATGGAAGAGATGAGATCTTTGTAATTATTTGAAGTCAGAATGAGCACATATGGAAGGTTCTCTCTGCATGGAACATGATTTATACTACATAATGTTTGTTGAATAAATAAATGGATGAATGAACCAATCAGTCAATGAGAACATGGTCTGCACATATTGATGTCTTCTTACATTGCAGAAGAAGGAAAAGCACCTAACTTCTGATAGATTCCTGCCTCATTTTCTAGGTAGAAGCTTTGCCTGTTTCCACAGATTTGCTTTAGTTAACCTGGTCAGAGGGTTAAAACTAGAGACAACTATGCCAAGTGGTACTCCAGTTAACAATATAGGCCATAAGGCTAAGAGAAGTTGATAGTAGCAATGTATTTTCTTTTTGGTTTATCCTTTATGTAGTTAATTACACCTACTAAGATTCATTGGTGGCTTCTGTTTGATAGTATAAAACACTGAGATGAGAGGCCAGGCTGTACTACCTCGTACATCTGACGAGCTGATGAATTTCATGAGTATGAGTTAAGAGTATTTTAGAGTCAGGTAACTTTTGAATGAAAAAGATCAAGATCTTCCAAAATGCCAATTCCTCTGACTCTAACTACCTGGATTTTTAAAATTTTATATTATGAGAAAGTCAGAGTCATGGAAGAATTTAGTCACCCCTTAATTAAACATGTAGGTAGATCCAGTTCTGGCCAATCACATGAGATTGTCAACTGGAAATGAAAGTGTGTGCTCTTGTTAAACGAGTATAATTAAAGGCCAGGTAGATTGAGATAGATTAAGTACCTCCACTTTAAATCCATACTCTATGTTCCTGGTGTGATACCATGATGGCTGTGATGGATGATGAGTAGTGAAATTGACTTGCAATGTACGCGTAACCCAAGAGTTTTACATAATGACATAATATTTAAAGACTGTTCCTAAGGAATGAGCAGTACTTCAACTATTTAAGGGTTTTATTTTCATGTAAGACTGAAACTCCAATCAGCTTTTCAAATAAAAATGACTAGAGGAAAAAACCTCAAATTTTGTCTTAATGACCTAGTGTTGTTAAAAACATTTTTATTTGCATCTTGATGTTTTGTATTCCCTTAGGCAGAAATAAGATCAAGATTATGGAAACTGAATACATCAGGATCGCATTATAGCCTGTTAATATTAAGCAGTCAAAATGTCCTCTTTCACCTGTCATAATGACTGCATTACACCAACGAGATATTTGTGCTAAGTGATAGATGTAATGAAATCTTCAATTTCAGGTCCTTTATGGGGGCAAAGAAGTTAACTGTATAATGGAAAAACTCTTCAGAGCAGAAGGTCATGTTTTTCTCTCAAGATCATACCATTTAGCATAATTGATTTAAAATATCTTGTTTTAATTGGCAATGGTCAGAAAAGGGGAATAACTGAGCAGAGCAGAGAGAAGCCTTCATCTATAGGGAAGCTAGATTATTAGAATTCGAGTCATTGTTTTAGAAGGGCAGAAAGGACAAAAACAAGATGGTTAAGACACCCTAGTGCCATGTTATTTGGTGCTTAAAAGTCCATGATTTAGCTATTCAAATTAATTCTATGGTACTTTCATCCCAAGATGAGAATTGTATTCCTGAAAAATTTGTGTGGGAGACTTAGACTTTGTGGTTAAGAAACAAGACCTTTAACAAGCATGATTAAAATAAGCCAAATTCATCGTGGCAGTTTTAAAATATAGCCCCCAATTCATTGAGAAGTAGGGTGTATATTTCCCCCTCCCCTTGAATTTGGGAGAATTTGTGACTACAAGGGAAATGATGGTAAGTGACTTTTTGAGCTAGGTCACAAAAGGAAATAAGACTACAGTCTTGCTCACTGGAGTACTTGTACAAGAGCCCTGAGGTTGCCATGCTGTAGAAGTCCATAGAGCCCATGCAAAATCACAGGGACAAGCCTGAGACTGAGTGAGAGAGCCCTAGCAGGTGCCAGCTGCTCCAGCCCCCTTCTCTTCCAGCTCCAGCTACCATCCAAGTGCAACCTGATGAAAGACACCAAGGCAGAACATACTGCCATGCTCTTTAGGAATTCTTGACCAGCAGAAATTGTGAGACATAACAAAAATGATTGCTATATTAAGCCATTAAGCTTTGAGTTAATTTTTCATGTGGTAACAGAGAAAAAGAACATAATTTGGTATCTGGAATTGGACTGTATCTGTAACACAAACCTAAAACAGCTGACATTGGCTTTGGACTCCAGTGGTGAGCAGGAGTTGAGTGGACTTGAGGAGTCTGTAAATAGAAGTTAGGTAGGCCTCAAGGAGATTGTTAGTGAGGACTTAAAGGAAATTAAGAAAAATGTTATTTGAAGCTGGAGGAAAGGAGATTCATTTCATGTATGCAGAATGTTTCACAAAACTCTTAATTATGGAAATATTAAAAATAGAAAATGTACCTCATGAACTGATAGATCTAGCTAAGATTTTTGTGCAGAATATTGGAAGTATAAGCTCTTTTAGCCATGTAGAATAAGTTATAAACAGATGAACCACAAAAAGGAATTACTCATTTTTCAAGCATAATTTGGAAGAAATATAAAGGATCCAGGGCTTTCTGGGTGTTAAGATAAAATCATTTCTCAGTGCCAGTCTCTCCAGATGGCAGAAATAAAATAATATAACGTTTAAATTAAGAAATAGCTTCAGGGCAAAGACCAAATCCTGGGTGGGCCTATAAGATTCCTTGTTAAGACCTCAGAAAAATTTAACTGTCACATAACTCCTTTCAAACAGAAAAAAAAAGCCTTCTAAAGATTTTAAGGGCATCCCTGGCAGACCACACCCCCTCACTGGTAAACAATAGGTCCCTAAGGATCTTAGCATTTTCCCATAGAAACCTCGCAGGGAACTCAAGGTAGAAAAGTGTTTATCTTGAAAAGATTTGTGGGTTTGATCTCCGTCTAAAAGAATCAGTTATAAGTTGCTACACAGAAAGCCTATATCATTTTTAATGTAATTGTGTTAGTGTGGACAGAATGGGACAAAGACAACACAAAATGCAAAAGAGCATTTGGATCTTTGAGTCTCTACAGGCAGGAGACAATCTGAGAAAATGACTCAGTTGCATACACAGCCTCCTTTTTATGGGAAAGGAAGGATAACTCAAGTGGCGGAACAAGGATCCAATAAGATGGAACCAAGAACTCTGAAGAATCAGCCCCAGGTTGCAGAACTGGCTCTTAATCAAGGAACTGCAAACATGTCTGACTGGGTTTCAAAATTGCTGCGTATCAGTGAACTTTGTGCCTCCCATTTCCACCTCCCCTTTCCTTTTGAATAGTTGTGTCTATAGCACTTATCCTATGCCTACCCCACCAGTGTATATTGGATGTATAGGAGGAAAATAACTTTTCATTTTAATTCACACATCTTAAAATTGAAAGAAACCACACCTGAGGCGATGCATCCAAGGAAACTAATCCAGGGACCCGCGTGCCCTTCTGTAATGAGGTCTTGAGCCTCAGCCCTGAGCCTGAGGCTGCAATGAGATCAAACTTGTGGAGGCTATCAGGAGAGAGTGACTGTATTTTGAAAGTGGAAATAATGCAAATAATTTTGGACCAAAGTACAAATTGTGGAGGTTTAAGAATATGACCCCATATTATTTGGCACACATTATTGCAAAATAATGGCTATATTCCGTGTGTTGTACAATATATCCTAGTAGCGTATCTATTTTATACATAGTAGTTTATACCTTTTGGTCCCCTAATCCTAACTTGCCCCTTCCCCCTTCCCTGTCCCCACTGGTAACCACTAGTTTGTTCTCTATATCTGTGAGTCTGTTTCTTTTTTGTTATACTCACTACTTTGTTTCATTTTTTGGATTTTACATATAAGTGATATCATACAGTATTTGTCTTTCTCTGTCTGACTTATTTTACTTAGCAAAAGACCCCCAAGTTCATCCATGTTGTTGCAAATGGCAAAATTTCATTCTTTTCATGGCTGAGTAGTATTTTATCATGCATGTGTGTTTGGGGGACATCTTCTTTATCCAATCATCTGTTGATGGGCACTTAGGTTGCTTCCATATCTTGTCAATTGTAAATAATACTACTGTGAACATTGGGGTGCATGTATCTATTTGAATTAGTGTTTTTGAAGTTTATTGAGTATATACCCAGGAGAGGAATTGCTGAGTCATATGGTAGTTCTACTTTTAGTTTTTTGAGAAACCACCATACTGTTTTTCATAGTGGCTGCACTTCCCACCAACAGTGTACTAGGGTTTCCTCTTTTCCATATACTCACCAACATTTGTTATTTGTGTTCTTGTTGATCATAGCCATTCTGACAGGTTTGAGTTGATATCTCATTGTGGTATTAATTTGCATTTGTCTGATCATTAACAGTGTTGAGCATCTTTTTATGTGCCTGTTGTCCATCTGTATGCCTTGCTTGGGAAAATGTCTATTTAGGTCTCTGTGCATTTCTTTTTTTTTTTAAGATTTTTTTTTGATGTGGACCATTTTTAAAGTTTTTATTTAATTTGTTACAGTATTGCTTCTGTTTTGGTTTTTTGGCCACGAGGCATGTGGAAACTTAGCTCCCTGAATAGGGATTGAACCTGCACCCCCTGCATTGGAAGATGAAGTCTTAAACATTGGACTGCAAGGAAGTCCCCCATTCTTAATCAGGTTTTTGTGTGTGTGTGTGTTGAGTCGTATTAGCTTTTTAGATAGTTTGGCTATTAACCCCTTATCAGTCATATCATTTGCAAATATTTTCTCCCATTCAGTATGTTGTCTTTTCATTTTGTTGATGGTGTTCTTTGATGTGCAAAAGCTTTTAAGTTTAATCAGATCCCATTTGTTTATTTTTGTTTTTATTTCCTTTGCTTTAGTAGATAGGTCCAAAAAATATTGTTATAATTTTTGTCAGAGTGTTCTGCCTGTTTCCTTTTGGGAGTTTTATGGTTTCTGCTTTTATATTTAGATCTTTAATCCATTTTGAGTTTATTTTTGTATATGGTGTTAGATAATGATCTAATCTCATTCTTTTACATTTATCTGTCCAGTTTTCCCAGCACTGCTTATTGAAGAGACTGTCTTTTCTTCATTGTATATTCTTGCCTTTTTTGACATAGTTTAATTGACCATAAGTGCATGGGTTTATTTCTGGGCTGTCTCTTCTTTTCCAGTGATCTATGTATCTGTTTTTGTGTTAGTACCATACTGTTTTGATTACTGTAGCTTTGTAGTACAGTCTGAAGTCAAGGAGCATGATTCCTCTAGCTCTGTTCTTCTTTCTCAATATCGTTTTGGCTATTTGGGGTCCTTTGTGTTTCCATACAAATTTTTAAATTAGTTTTCCTAGTTCTGTGAAAAATGCCCTTGGTATTTTGATAGGGATAATAAGAGCTCATTTAGTTAAGAGACTACCAATTATATTGTACATATCTTAAATTAGAAATGCTAATTATTATCCAATTATTTTTATTTATCATACATTGCTCACTAAAACTCTTTTAACGTGATTCTGTAAATCCTTTTTGTATCTGTAAAATATACAAATCATAGGTATATTTTTAAAATTTGTTATTAATATTTTTTATTGGAGTATAGTTGATTTACAATGTTGTGTTAGTTTCTGCTATACAGCAAAGTGAGTCAGTTATACATACACATATATCCACTCTTTTTTAGATTCTATTTCCATATAGGTCATTACATAGATATATTTTAATGTATGTAGTTCTCCATGCAAATACTTAGCATATTTCTTTCTGACTTCCTCATTTGGATACATTAATGACTGACTCAGGTTACAGGACTCAGAGATAGTAATTTAGAGGTTGTTAATGGAAAAGCCATTAAAATATTTACAAGTTGTATCCCAATAGAAATGTTCTGAATTTCAAGTATACTAGAACTGAAATCCTGGTAAATGAGAGATAGTCATACAGAAGTTTGTTTGTTACATGAGCTAGAAGTTTGCAAAAGAGAAATCCAAAGTTACAAAGGGATTGATGAATCATGTCTAATAAAGTTTCAAAAGTTTATCTCTATAAATTGTGAAAACTAGGATCCCTAAACCTCAATAGTGTTGAACAGCCCATATCTATCCACCTTTTCCCCTGACCAAAAGAGGGGATAGATATGAGATGGGTGTCTCAGAGGCATGCAGGGCTGAAAGGAGATGCAGCTCTGGAGGGGTTGTGGGGTGGCTAAACTCTTCCTGGAGAAGTGGGATATATATGTTTTCAGGCTAATATGGTACAGTAAGTGTGTTTCTTAAAATGTATCTGCCCCATTTTGAAATGGTGTGATAGCAGGTAATGTTGGTCTGTCTCCCTGAGGGACAAATAGGAGGAGGCAAGAGAAAAACACTCCTGATGGTGCTACTTCATCAGGGACTCTAAAGAGTCAGTGTGCGGTATGTAACAGAAAAGTGTCAGCATAGCAGTGAGAAGAGTAATGTGGTTGGTGGGTGCAGTCCAGAGAACTAGGGTAAGTGTGATGTTTGTGAGGTTAGCATGAAACTGTGGGATAAAGGAGGATTACTGAAATCCTTCCCACCTCAGCAGAAAGAGTATCTGGATTGGGATGAGAGGAGGAGGAGGGAATAGGGAATACGTATATCCCCCTGACTTTCTTGTTGGTTTAGGAAACTCTATGACACTAACACATAGAGAAAATAAGTGTTTTTCCTTCTTCCTGTCTTAACTGCACTAGAGGAATGGATAGAAAGTCCATGAGAAAAACAAAGGGAAAAGCTTGGGAAACCATCCACCCAGATCACGAGTCCTTTAACATCAAAATTCACAGTTATCCCTTACCAATGTAACTGAAAGTTAGTGAGGAGACTTGCTTTCCTGTTTGATGAGTAGTTATTTTAAGTTCCCCTTATTCTTTTTTTCTATTATTCTACTGTGCCTTAGATGTATATAGCAATTTATGTCCACAGAGCTCAAAATATTATACGAGTTATTTATCTTCAATCCCTGGAATTTTATACCCATGTGAAATTTTCCTAGTCAGATTCTATAAATTCAAAGGTATAAATTTGGGTACATTTTACCCAGGGGTTTTAGATGTTGAGAACTGTCAGGGGCTATTTTTAGACTAGAGGGAATGCAGCATTTCTAAAAATAAGGATTCCGTTGACTAGAGCCCTGTGCATTGCTGAAAGCAGCCTTTTGAGCAGAATCATCAGCAGGAATTCGATAATCCACTGACCCTGTCTCTTGGGAGTTGGTAAGTGAGGCAGGTGGCTCCAAAGTTAAAGGCATATTCTGCCCTGTATTTTTGTACTGATGGTACAAAGAAATGGTTATATCAATTTTAGGATGGTCTCTAAAGCTAGCTATATACTGCAATTGGATTCCATTTAGCAAGAAGGAAGCTAAATATGTTAGAAAGTTTGGACCTTCATGAGAATCCATGCTTTAACTCTTACCAGCCCTTTTAAAAAAGAGACAGAAGTATGAAATCATGCATCTTAGAGTTATGCCAAGGGACTTGAATTGCTAGAGCACAGGGCGAATGTGGTGAGGATGAGTGGTAATTGAAGATGGAGAGGTAAGGCTGTGGCCAGACAATATATGGCGTGATGAAAATTCTGGATTTTATTCTGAAGCAAGGGAAGTTAGCGGAGAGTTTTCAGCCAGGAAGTTCTGGTCTACCGGTTGGAAACAGAGACTAGAGTAATCCTGAGAAACAGCTAAGAGACATTTCTGCCCAGCCCCACGTACATCCTTACATTTCTCCATGCAAAACACACATAAACATCCTGCCTCTATCCATTAAGTCTCTTGGCTAAATAGGTTCAGTTCATAAATTTTTTCATTAATGTGCATTTGAATTCCCTCATTTACCAGCTTTCCCTTCTTTGAATAAAAGTTAATCTTTGGGCCTCAGCATGCACGTTGGCTCCCTCTGCTGTGGGCCAACTTAGCACCAGGCCCTCCTCGGGGCCTCTCACTGCATGGTAGAAGGTGATGCCCCCCCCCCGCCACCTGTGTCCCTGCCACCTATGGTCCAGCTGTATGATTAGACCACAGCCTTTAATGAGTATTCCTTTCTTGGCCACATTTATGGAGTTTCTGACGGCCAGTGGAGATTCTTTCAGGCACAGCATGGCCTCTCTGGAGAGAAGTGAAATATAGAAATTCATCACTATTTCACCAAGAAGCCCCCATAAGAGCATTTAACCTGGACACAGAGTGTTGAATTGAAATCTGCAGAATATTTACAATGAGTTCTGACCTAGATGGGATAAAACTCAGTGTACTTCCTATCCACTGCCTCAGTATTACTGGATTGAAAGATTTCTGCTTCTTGTTAGGAAGTTCACTTCATTTCCTATTACTTCCAACTTCACACTCAAAGCACTGAGAATTTCAAGTGCAGTATATTAAAATAGACCAGTTTCTTTATGTCATTTCTTTATTCAATTAAAAATTTTTTTCATAACCTTATTGGATGTTTTTAACTAAATTAACATAGCTTGAATAAACCTTCCAGATCCTGTGGAAGTCTCATACAAGAACATGAGATTTCCCATTACATTCAGTCTAACGAATGCAACCTTAAACATTTTATGGAGAAATTTAAGAAGTAAGGAGTTATCACAACAGGATAACACTGCCCTTGTGAAGAAAGAAGGTATCCATGTTCACAAGTGGCCTTTTGATGACGGTGTCCCGCCATCCAGCCGGATTGTTGATGACTGGTTAAGTCTTGTAAAAAGTTAAGTTTTGTGAAAAACATGGTTGCTGTTTGCTACTGAGTTGCAGGTCTTAGCAGAGCTCCAGTGTTTGTCGTCCTGGTATTAACAGAAGGTGGAATGAAATATGAAGATGCAGTGCAGTTCATAAGACAAAAGTAGTGTGGAGCTTTTAACAGCAGGGAACTTTTGTATATGAAGAAATATTATGCTAAAATATGGATGTGCTTCAAAACTCCAATGACCTTAGAAACAACTATTATAGTCAACAAAACCAGGATGCCTGATGCTGTTGCCTTAGAAGTGGAACTTGAGACAGGTCCTAATTTGACGTCCATACTAGCCAACATGGTGGCTTAGTGAGCAAGTCTAATGAAGCTTCCATAGCAGGCTGAAAAGTAGTTTTACCAGATCGCAAGCTTGGCATAATTATAATCTCTGTGTTTCAATTACAGTCAACCTATTTGGATGCTTAACGAAAGGTTCTCATTGTTCAGCATTTAAAATGTACTTATTTTTTGTACCAATGGAATGTTCCTTTCCTGAAATCATGCAGAATTATGTTGTCTTTAAATTGATTCTCATGCCAGAATCTTATCAAAGTATAAAAAAATTAGGGATATCACGTGCCAAAATATCCAACACAATACTTGTATATTTTTAGTATCACGCAAAACTGAAATCCCAGGAACTATGAACATTCTAGTACTTATGTGGTTCATTTCTTCAGTCATTTCAAACACTGAAAGTAGGGCCTATATGGTTATTTGCCTGCCCAATTTATGTTTACATCTCCCATATTTGTACCAGTCCACATTAGGTTCGTACAACCATTGGTATTTACTGAATTTTTACCAAATCTTATGTTGATTATTTAACACCTTCATATGTATCTCCTTTTATGTTCTTTTTTTATATATAAATTTCTTTCTTTCTTTCTTGATTTATTTTTGGCTGCATTTGGTCTTTGTTGCTGTGCACAGGCTTTCTCTAGTTGTAGTGAGCGGGGACTACTCTTCGTTGCGGTGCATGGGCTTCTCATTGCGGTGGCTTCTCTTTGTTGCAGAACACGGGCTCTAGGCATGTGGGCTTCAGTAGTTGTGGCAGGCAGGCTCCGTAGTTGTGGCTCACGGGCTCTAGAGTGCAAGCTCAGTAGTTGTGGTGCACAGGCTTAGTTGCTTCGTGGCATGTAGGATCTTACTGGACCAGGGATTGAACCCGTGTCCCCTGCCTTGGCAGGCGGATTCTTAACCACTGCACCACCAGGGAAGTCCTCCTTTTATGTTCTTATGGAAAATCTCCATTTTGAAAATCTACATTGTACAGAAGCACATGTTTTTAATGACTCCAGATAAAAAAACCTTACAGCTTATGTTTGTACTTTATGGCACAACTTAACAGGGAGGGTCTGAAAAAATCAGTGGGAGGGGATATTAAATATTTTTCATAAAATGTTGTCTTTGTCTTGTATGGAACATGTAGGATATATCCTTTAATTTAGTGAATATTTTTAAAGGGTAGGGTGCTTTATCATGCTTAATATAATTTTCAATTATCAAATTTCTGAAATTCTTATAATTTTCTTATGAACACTGGAAGTTGCTCACCAACTATTATTCTTCTTTGAAGTGTTACTTTTTTCCCTTTTCTTGCCAACGTCTCTTGCAAAAAAAAGTGGGTTTCTGCTAATGAATTGAGTAGACATCTAATAATTTATATCTTTTGCATTGTACAACCGAATATTTGGATACTTGGTCATTGGGTTTTTTTTTTGTTAACTGATAAAATTATGATGTGTATTACTGTTATTTCAACCATACATTTATACTGTCGGGAAAGTGTGGTTAGAGTTCTGTGGAAGATATCATTTGTCAGTGTTCAGCAGCTTGTAAAAACCCTACTGTAAGAGCTGAAACATCTAAATAAATAATAACATACAAAATATAAAATAAAATAAAATCTAAAGAGAGCTACTCTTTGCACCTTATTACAGTGAAGCACCCAAGTTTATTCAAGAATTTTATTTTAACCTCTCATCCAGGGCTTGAGCCCCATGGACACGTCCTCTCTAAGGCAAATGTTTTTGATCTCCTTTTTCCTATTACAACTTCCTATCATGTCTCTTATACTCTAAATGCTCAGCTCTCTGATACTGATAGAATAATCCTTTCTAAGGTTTCAAATTCTTGTTTTCTTTCTGTGTTTCCTTTTAGATAGTTTCTTTTGTTATGTCTTCAAGTTTACTGATCTTTCTTTCTGTAATGTCTAATCTGTTTTTAATCTACCCCATGTACTTTTCATTATGTGCATTGTAGTTTTCATCTATACAAATTTGATTTGCAACTTCTTCCATGCCTCAATATCTAGAATGCAGTTAAAATAACTGTTTTAGGGCTTCCCTGGTGGCACAGTGGTTGAGAGTCCGCCTGCCGATGCAGGGGACGTGGGTTCGTGCCCCGGTCCAGGAGGATCCCACATGCCACGGAGCGGCTGGGCCCGTGAGCCATGGCCACTGAGCCTGCACGTCCGGAGCCTGTGCTCCGCAACGGGAGATGCCACAACAGTGAGAGGCCCGCGTACCGCAAAATAAATAAATAAATAAAAAAAAATAAATAACTGTTTTAATATCTTTATCTGCTAATTTTAGTAATTATTTTTTTTTTTTTTTTTTTTTTTTTTTTTTTTTTTTTTTTTGCGGTACGTGGGCCTCTCACTGCTGTGGCCTCTCCCGTTGCAGAGCACAGGCTCCGGACGCACAGGCTCAGCAGCCATGGCTCACGGGCCGCTCCGTGGCATGTGGGATCTTCCCGGACCGGGGCACGAACCTGTGTCCCCTGCATCGGCAGGCAGACCCTCAACCACTGCGCCACCAGGGAAGCCCTAATTTTAGTAATTATATTGGTTCTGGATCTGTTTTCCCATTTTTCTCCTCATTATTGGTATTTATATGTTTTTTTCCATGCCTGGTATTTTTGATTGGATATCATTTATTGTGAATTTTGCCTCAGTGAGTATTGCATATTTTTGTGTTCCTATAAGTTTTCTTGAGCTTTGTTTTGGGATGTAGTTAATTTATTGGTAACACTTTGATTGTTTTAGGTTCTCTTTTTAAGACTTATTAGGTTGCAACCACAGCATTGTTTAGTCTAGGGCTAACTAGTCCCCAGTACTGAAGCAAGATGCTTCTGACTCCTTTACCTAATACTCTGTGAAGTGAGATATTTTCCAACCTGGAAGATGGGAACAGGCACTATTCATGGTCTTATATGAGTGACACATTCTGTTCCCTCTAATTCTTTCAGTTAGCTCTTTTTCCAGCCTCAGGTAATTCCCTCCCATGCATATTTTAATTAAGACTCTAGGTTGAAAAAACTGAAGACTGACCTTATGGAGATTTCTGGAGTTCTTTCTCTGTGCTGCTCTCCCTTTTTGTTCATTTTTGTGAACTGTAGTATCTTTAGTTTCCTGGATTCTCAGCTCCATTTCAGTTCGAGTTGTCTAGGTAAAGTGACCAACTGTTCTAGTTATCCCAGAATTTGGGTGGAAGGGGATCATGGGATGCAGAACTTTCACGTTTAAAATTGGGAAAATCTTAGGCAAGTTGGAACAAGTTTGTCACCCTCTGCCCTGTTTTCCTCCCTGTGGTGTTATAGCCTGGAAACTCTCTCAAAATAATAAAATGGAGAACCTATAGGATAACCTCTTTGTCCCAGTGTCTTGGGGTTCACTGTCCTGCATTGCCCGAAATCCAGGGTCTTAAAAACCGTTGTCCCATATTTTGTCTGTTTATTTTTTTCTCTTTTGATTGTTTCAAATGGGATGGTAAATCTTCCACTTTGGCTGGAACTGAAACTCATTCTCTCTTGATTTCAGTCTATCAGGTTCTCTTCACCATCTCTTCCCTGAAAGTGCCCTAATTGGAAGTCACCAATGGGCTGGATGCTGCAAAAGTACAATGATCAGTTTTCAGGTTCATTTTACTCAACCAATCAACTGTAGTTAACACTCGATTACTAATTTTCTTTGAAACAACTTTTTCAGTTCGCTACCAGGATAAAATTATCTTGGTTTTCCTTTAACAAGTTACTCCTTCTTAGTCTCCTTTGCTGAATCATCCTTATGTCCCCAACCTCTAAATGTTATAGTGCCCTGGGGCTTAGTCCTAGGACATCTCCCTGTTTCCCTCTACATTCATTCTCCAGGTGATCTTATCAAGTCTCAAAGTTTTATACATCTTTAAACACAAACTCCTAATTTATATCTCTAGCTTTCCAAAGTTGTGTACTTAAGGGCCTACTCAAAATTTACACATGGAGGGACGTCCCTGGTGGTGCAGTGGTTAAGAATCAGCCTGCCAATGCAGGGAACACGGGTTCAAGCCCTGGTCTGGGAAGATCCCACATGCCGCGGAGCAACTAAGTCCGTGCGCCAAAACTATTAAACCTGCACTCTGGAGCTCACGTGCCACAACTACTGAAGCCTGCGTGCCTAGAGCCCGTGCTCCACAACAAGAGAAGCCTGTGCACCACAGTGAAGAGTAGCCCCTGCTGACCACAACTAGAGAAAACCTGCACTCAGCAATGAAGACCCAACGCAGCCAAAAATAAATAAATAAATTAATTAATTAATTTAACAAAAGAAGGAAATGATGACAGAGGACATAAGTGCCTTTAAAAAACAATTTACCCATGGAGAAGGTATCTCAAACTTAATATTTCCAAAACTGAACTCTTAATTCCCCCCAGTCCCTGAACCTGTTACTTTCAGATCCATCTTACTCTTAGTAAATGGCAACTCTGTTCTTCTGATTGCTTAGGCCAAAGTCTTGCCATCATCTTTGACTACTTTTTCACACTTCTAATCCATCAGCAAATCTAGACAGTTTTGTCTTCTCACTATCTTTACCTGTTTACATCCTATCCAAGTCATCATCATCTCTCACTTGCATTATTGCAAGAGCCCCTAGCTAGTCTCTCTGCTCACACACCTGTGTGTATTTTTCATGTGGCTTCCAAATTATTAATTTCAAATTGTGAACTGAATTGTGTTACTCTGCTTAAAATGCTGCAGTGCCTTCCATATCACTCATATTAAGACATAGTCTTTACTTTGACCTTCATGGGACTTTATGCCCTAACCAAATATTATAAGGACGACCACCCTTCCTTTTTCTCTACTCCATCTACAATGACCTCCATATTTTCTTCAAATATGTAAAGCATATTCCTGCCTTCAGATCTTTGACCACTGTAACTTACTCTTCCTGGAGTGCCTCCCCTTAGATGGGTGACTCACTCCATTATTTCCTCCAGATCTTGGCTCAAATGTCACCTTATCAGAGGGTCTTCCCTAACCATCTAATATGAAAGCACATTCTCCAACACAGTCCCCACCATCTCCCTTAATTATTTTCTTATATTTTCCTTCATAGTACATATTACTGTCTGACATGCTTCTTGCACTGGGTTATTCCAAGAGAACAGGGATGTTGTTTGCAGAGACATGCCTGGTACCGGCACACAATGGATACTCAGTAGGTATATGTTAGGTGAATAAATGAGTGAGTGAAACTCTGTAGTTATGGACATTTCTTATTTAGGACATTAAACAATGTAGCTGATTTAAAGTGAGCACCGATTACCAGGTAACTTTTCAGGTTGAATGTAGCAACATTCTTCAGAGGCTCTCTCAGGTATGCTTGTAAGATGTCAGTTAGTTAAGCCTTATATGTATATGTCTTTTTTTTTTTTTTGGAACATCATAAGATATAAATCAATTCAAAGTATCATCATACATAAAGACTTTCTTCTCATAATTTTAAGGAAAGGAAAAACCTTCTTTCAGATGAATAAAGTTTGAACTTTAAGTTTCCAGGGGGTGAAAAAGACATTATTTACAGCTATTTTCTAATGTTTTGATTAGAGCAAAATGGTCCAGTTCCTTCCAAAAGCATTATTCACCTGGACACATGATGACAGTATTTCAATGACACAAAAATCATACATTTTCCTCATTCAGTTTCAAGCAGAAAACGAAGTTTCACTTTTTCAGAAAAAACAGCCCCATAAACCTGATTCCATTCCTTTTATTTCCAAAAATATTCTTTCAATTTAGGTCTTACAGTTTATGAAACATTAAGTTTAAATATTTTTTATTATTTTTTGGTTAATGAAAATCTTCCTCCTCAATTTTAGCAATAGAATTTTTTACCAAGACAGTATTTTACAATATTTTGACAATTGTTCTCTGGACCAGGAAGTATATGGTTTCTTCTGTTGTAATGGGTGATTTTTGCTGCATCTCACATAGAGGTGGTCTCAGTAACAGTGATTATAAGGGACGACAGGTTCAACTACCTACTTATATACACTTTCACATCTACAGGAGAATTTTCAGAGTAAAATATATTTTTGCCTTTTATGTAAGTATTTATAGATATGCCTACTCTTTTGTAGAAAAATATATATGGTATATTTCAAAGTCATAGAAGGAGATAATATTACAACATATATATATATATATAGTTGACTAAGAAGTTGGTTAAAATTAAAATTTAGTTCATTGTAAGGAATCATCATAATCTCATAATTATAAGTAAAATTCACTTTAATATGGAATTATTTTACTTTTAGAAACCCTATTCTTATCTAACATTTAATTTTCTCTCCATCTAAATCTTGTAAGGAAGCTAGCACAAGATATCGTTATTCCTATCTTACTGATAAAAAAAACATGTTTAGCTAGGAAAAGTGATTCTCCCAAGGCTTCATAATTAGTCCCTGCTCTTTACAAATGATTATGGAACATGTTTTTCTGGTATGTAATATGCAGAAGGAGTAAGCAAAGGGAAGACGAGAACATAACAGTAGATGTCAGGATCTTTTTATTTTACTTTTTATTTTATTTTGAAAACAGTTGATTAATAATGTGTTAGCTTCAGGTGTACAGCAAAGTGATTCAGTTATATATGTACATGTATCTATTCTTTTTCAAATTCTCCCACTTAGGTTGTTACATAATATTGAACAGAGTTCCCTATGCTGTACGGTAGGTCCTTGTTAGTTATCCATTTTATTTTATTTATTTTATTTTTTAACATCTTTATTGGAGTATAATTGCTTTACAAGGGGGTGTTAGTTTCTGCTTTATAACAAAGTGAATCAGCTATACATATACATATATCCCCATATCTCCTCACTCTTGCGTCTCCCTCCCACCCTCCCTATCCCATCCCTGTAGGTGGACACAAAGCACCGAGTTGATCTCCCTGTGCTATGCGGCTGCTTTCCACTAGCTATCTATTTTACATTTAGTAGTGTACATATGTCCATGCCACTCTCTCACTCATCCCAGCTTACACTTCCCCCTCCTCGCGTCCTGAAGTCCATTCTCTACATCTGCATCTTTATTCCTGTCCTGCCCCTAGGTTCTACAGAACGATCTTTTTTTTATTCCATATATATGCGTTAGCATACAGTATTTGTTTTTCTCTTTCTGACTTACTTCACTCTTTATGACAGTCTTTAGTTCCACCCACCTCACTACAAATAACTCAATTGCATTTCTTTTTATGGCTGAGTAATATTCCATTGCATATATGTGCCACATCTTTATCCATTCATCTGTCAACAGACACTTAGGTTGCTTCCATGTCCTGGCTATTGTAAATAGAGCTGCAATGAACATTGTGGTACATGATGCTTTTAAATT
Organism: Phocoena sinus; assembly: GCF_008692025.1. Lineage (NCBI taxonomy): Eukaryota > Metazoa > Chordata > Mammalia > Artiodactyla > Phocoenidae > Phocoena > Phocoena sinus. The sequence continues at coordinate 139,219,409 of NC_045764.1, read as the reverse complement.
ATGGTTTTCTCAGGTTATATGCCCAGTAGTGAGATTGCTGGGTAATATGGTAGTTCTATTTTTAGATTTTTAAGGAACCTCCATACTGTTCTCCATAGTGACTGTATCAGTTTACATTCCCACCAACAGTGCAACAGGGTTCACTTTTCTCCACATCCTCTCCAGCATTTGTTGTTTGTAGATTTTTTGATGATGGCCATTATGACCAGTATGAGGTGATACCACATTGTAGTTTTGATCTGCATTTCTCTAATGACTAGTGATGTGGAGCATCCCTTTATGTGTTTGTTGGAAATCTGCATATCTTCTCTGGAGAAATGTCTCTTTAGGTTTTCTGTCCATTTTTGAAATGGGTTGTTTTTTTTTTTGATATTGAGCTGCATGAGCTGCTTATATATTTTGGAGATAAATCCTTTGTAAGTTGCTTCGATTGCAAATATTTTCTCCCACTTTGAGCGTTGATTTTCATCGTCTTTATGGTGTCCTTTGCTGAGCAAAAGCTTTTAAGTTTCATTAGGTCTCATGTGTTTATTTTTCTTTTTATATCTATTTCTCTGGGAGGTAGGTCAAAAAGGATATTGCTGTGATTTATGTCACAGAGTGTTCTGCCTATGTTTTCCTCTAAGGGTTTTATAGTGTCTGGTCTTACATTTAGGTCTTTAATCCATTTTTGAGTTTATTTTTGTGTGTGGTGTTAGGGAGGGTTTTAATTTCATGCTTTTACCTGTAGCTGTCCAGTTTTCCCAGCACCAATTATTGAAGAGGCTGTCTTTGATCCACTGTATATTCTTGCCTCCTTTATCAAAGACACAGTGACCACATGTGCGTGAGTTTATCTCTGGCTTTCTATCCTGTTCCACTGATCTATATTTCTGTCTTTGTGCCAGTACCATACCATCTTGATTACTGTGGCTTTGTAGTATAGTCTGAAATCTGGGAGCCTGATTCCTCCAGCTCTGTTTCTCTCTCTCAAGGTTGCTTTGGCTATTTGGGGTCTTTTGTGTTTCCATACAAATTGTGAATTTTTTTATTCTTGTTCTGTGAAAAATGTCATTGGTAGTTTGATGGGGATTGCATTGAATCTGTAGATGACTTTGGGTAGTATAGTTATTATCACAATGTTGATTTTTCCAATCCAAAAACATGGTATATCGCTCCATCTGTTTGTATCATCTTTAATTTCTTTCATCAGTGTCTTATCGTTTTCTGCATACAGGTCTTTTGTCTCCTTAGGTAGATTTATGCCTAGGTATTTTTTTTGCCTAGGTATATTTATTCTTTTTTTTGCAGTGGTAAATGGGAGTGTTTCCTTAATTTCTCTTTCATATTTTTCGTCATTAGTATATAGGAATGCAAGAGATTTCTGTGCATTACCTGCTACTCTAACAAATTCATTGATTGGCTCTAGTAGTTTTCTGGTAGCATCTTTATGATTCTCTATGTATAGTATCTGCAGACAGTGACAGTTTTACTTCTATTCTGATTTGGATTACTTTTATTTCTTTTTCTTCTCTGATTGCTGTGGCTAAAACTTCCAAAACTATGTTGAATAATAATGGTGAGAGTGGGCAACCTTGTCTTGTTCTTGATCTTAGTTGAAATGGTTTCAGTTTTTTACAATTGAAAACGATGTTGGCTGTGGATTTCTCACATATGGCCCTTATTATGTTGAGGTAAGTTCCCTCAATGGCTACATTCTGGAGGGCTTTTATCATAAATTGGTGTTGAATTATGTTGAAAGCTTTCTCTGCATCTATTGAGATGATCATACGGTTTTTCTCTTTCAACTTGTTAATATGGTTTATCACATTGACTGATTTGTGTATATTAAAGAACCATTGCATTCCTGGGATAAACCCCACTTGATCATGGTGTATGATCATTTCAATGTGCTGATGAATTCTGTTTGCTAGAATTTTGTTTAGGATTTTTGCATCTATGTTCATCAGTGATATTGGCCTGTAGTTCTCTTTCTTTGTGACATCTTTGTCTGCTTTTGGTATCAGGGTGATGGTGGCCCCATAGAATGGGTTTAGGAGTGTTCCACCCTCTGCTATATTTTGGAAGAGTTTGAGAAGGATGGGTGTTAGCTCTTCTCTAAATGTTTGATAGAATTCACCTGTGAAGCCATCTGGTCCTGGACTTTTGTTTGTTGGAAGATTTTGAACCACAGTTTCAATTTCAGTGCTTGTGATTGGTCTGTTTATATTTTCTATTTCTTCCTGGTTCCTTCTCAGAAGGTTTTGCTTTTCTAAGAATGTGTCCATTATTTCCAGGTTGTCCATTAAATTGGCATATAGTTGCTTGTAGTAATCTCTCATGATCCTTTTTATTTCTGCAGTGTCAGTTGTTACTTCTTTTTATTTATAATTCTATCGATTAGAGTCTTCTCCTATTTCTTCTTGATGAGTATGGCTAGTATTTTTTCAATTTTGTTTATCTTCTCAAAGAACCAGCTTTTAGTTTTATTGATTTTAGCTACTGTGTCCTTCATTTCCTTTTAATTTATTTCTGATCTGATCTTTATGATTTCTTTCCTTCTGCTAACTTTGGGGTTTTCTTTTCTTCTTTCTCTAATTGCTTTAGGTGTAAGGTTAGGTTGTTTATTTGAGATGTTTCTTTTTTCTTGAGGTAGGATTGTATTGCTATAAACTTCCCTCTTAGAACTGCTTTCGCTGCATCCCATAGATTATGGGTCATCATGTTTTCATTGTCATTTGCTTCTAGGTATTTTTAGATTTCCTCTTTGATTTCTTCAGTGATCTCTTGGTTATTTAGTAACGTATCGTTTAGCCTCCATGTATTTGTATTTTTTACAGACTTTTTCCAGTAATTGATACCTAGTCTAATAGCGTTGTGGTCAGAAAAGATACTTGATACGATTTCAATTTTCTTAACTTTACCAAGGCTTGATTTGTGACCCCAGATATGATCTATCCTGGAGAATATTCCATGAGCACTTGAGAAGAATGTGTATTCTGTTTTTGGGTGGAATGTCCTATAAATATCAATTAGGTCCATCTTGTTTAATGTCTCATTTAAAGCTTGTGTTTCCTTATTTATTTTCATTTTGGATGATCTGTCCATTGGTGAAAGTGGGGTGTTAAAATCCCCTACTATTATTGTGTTACTGTTGATTTCCCCTTTTATGGCTGTTAACATTTGCCTTAGGTATTGCGATGCTCCTGTGTTGGGTGAATAAATATTTACAATTGTTATATCTTCTTCTTGGATTGATCCCTTGATCATTATGTAGTGTCCTTCTTTGTCTCTTGTAATAGTCTTTAATTTAAAGTCTACTTTGTCTGATATAAGAATTGCTACTCCAGCTTTCTTTTGATTTCTATTTGTATGGAATATCTTTATCCATCCTCTCACTTTCAGTCTGTATGTGTCCCTAGGTCTGAAGTGGGTCTCTTGTAGGCAGTATATATATGGGTCTTGTTTGTGTATCCATTCCGCAAGTCTGTATCTTTCGGCTGGAGCATTTAATGCATTTACATTTAAGGTAATTATCGATATGTATATTCTTATTACCATTTTCTTAATTGTTTTGAGTTGATTTTTTAGGTCTTTTCCTTCCCTTGTGTCTCCTGCCTAGAGAAGTTCCTTTAGCATTTGTTGTAAAGCTGGTTTGCTGGTGCTGAGTTTTCTTAGCTTTTGCTTGTCTGTTACATTTTTAATTTCTCCATCGAATGTGAATGAGATAGTTGCTGGGTAGAGTAATCTTGGTTGTAGGTTTTTCCCTTTCATCACTTTAAATATGTCCTGCCATTCCCTTCTGGTTTGCAGAGTTTCTACTGAAAGATCAGCTGTTAACCTTATGGAGATTCCCTTGTATGTTATTTGTTCCTTTTGCTTGCTGCTTTTAATATTTTTTCTTTGTATCTAATTTTTGATAGTTTGATTATATGTGTCTTGGCATGTTTCTCCTTAGATTTATTCTGTAAGGGACTCTCTGTGCTTCCTGGCGTTGAATGACTATTTCCTTTCCCACATTCGGGAAGTTTTCAACTATAATCTCTTAAAATACTTTCTCAGTCCCTTTTTTTTTCTCTTCTTCTTCTGGGACCCCTATAGTGAGAATGTTGGTGCATTTAATATTGTCCCAGAGGTCTCTGAGACTGTCCTCAATTCTTTTCTTTCCTTTTTTCTTTTATTCTCCTCTGTGATCATTATTTCCACTATTTTATCTTCCAGGTCACCTCTCTGTTCTTCTGCCTCAGTTATTCTGTCATTAATTCCTTCTAGAGAATTTTAAATTTCATTTGTTGTGTTTTTCATCATTGTTTGTTTGCTCTTTAGTTCTTCTAGGTCCTTGTTAAACGGCTTTTGTATTTTCTCCATTCTATTTCCAAAACTTTGGTTCATGTTTACTATCATTACACTAAATTCTTTTTCAGGTAGACTGCCTATTTCCTCTTCATTTATTTGGTCTGATGGGTTTTTACCTTTCTCCTTCATCTGCTTTGTATTTCTCTGTCTTCTCATTTTGCTTACCTTACTGTCTTTGGGTTCTCCTTTTTGCAGACTGCTGGTTCATAGTTCCATCATTTTTGGTGTTTGCCCCCAGTGGGTATGGTTGGTTCAGTGGCTTTTGTAGGCTTCCTTTTGGAGGGGACTGGTGCCTGTGTTCTGGTGGATGAGGCTGGATCTTGTATTTCTGGCAGGCAGGACTGCTTGCGGTGGTGCGTTTTGGGGTGTCTGTGAAATTCTTAAGATATTAGGCAGCCTCTGTGCTCATGGGTGGGATTGTGTTCTTGTCTTGCTAGTTGTTTGGCACAGGGTGTCCAGCACTGTAGCTTGCTGGTCGTTCAGTGGAGATGGGTCTTAGCATTGAGATAGACATCGCTGGGAGAACTTTCACCATTTGACATTAAGTGCTGCTGAGAGGTCTCTGATGGACAAATGTCCTGAACACAGCTCTCCCACCTCAGAGGCTCAGGTCTGACATCCAGCCAGAGCACCAAGACCCTTCAGCCACACAGCTCAGAAGAAAAAGGAGAAAAGAAGAGAAAATAAGAAAGAAAAATAAAATAAATAAAGTTATTGAAATAAAAATTATTAAAAAGAAAAGGTTAATAAAAACAGAAAGAAAGAAAAGAGCAACCAAACCAAAAAACAAATCCACCAATGATAACAAGCATTAAAAACTATACTAAAAGAAACAAGCAAAAAAAAAAAACCCAAAAAACCAACAGACAGAACACTTGGACAAGTGGTAAAAGCTATACAGAAAAAATCACACAAAGAAACATACACATACACATTCATAAAAAGAGAAAAAGAAAAAATATATGGAGAGGAACCAAGATGGCAGCATAGAAGGATGTGCTCTCACTCCGTCTTGTGAGAACACCAGAATCACAACTATGTGCTGGACAATCATCAACAGGAAGACACTGGAAGTCACCGTAAAAGATACTCCACATCCAAAGACAAAGGAGAAGCCACAATGAGACGGTAGGAGGGCCTCAACCATAGTAAAATCAAATCCCATAACTGGTGGGTGGGTGACTCACAGACTGGAGAACACTTATAGCACAGAAATCCACCCACTGGAGTGAAGGTTCTGAGTCCCACGTCAGGCTTCCCAACACGGGGGTCTGGCAACAGGAGGAAGAATTCCTAGAGAATCAGACTTTGAAGCCTAGTGGGAATTAATTGCAGGAATTCAACAGGATTGGAGGAAACAGAGACTGCACTCTTGGAGGGCACAAACAAAGTAGTGTGTGCAGCAGGACCCAGGGGAAGGAGCAGTGACCCGAGGGGAGACTGAACCAGACCTACCTGCTAGTGTTGGAGGGTCTCCTGCAGAGGTGGGGGGGGGGTGACGCTGTGGCTCACCGCGAGGACAAGGACACTGGCAGCAGAAGTTCTGGGAAGTACTCCTTGGCCTGATCACTCCCAGAGTCTGTCATTAGCCCCATCAAAGAGCCCAGGTAGGCTCGTGTTGGGTTGCCTCAAGCCAAACAACCAACAGGCAGGGAATGCAGCCCACCCATCAACAGTCAAGTGGACTAAAGTTTTACTGAGCTCTGCCCACCAGAGCAGCAGTAAGCTCTACCCACCACCAGTCCCTCCCATCAAGCCTCTTAGATAGCCTCATCCACCAGAGGGCAAACAGCAGAAGAAAGAAGAACTACAATCCTGCAGCCTGTGGAACAAAAACCACATTCACAGAAAGATAGACAAGATCAAAAGGCAGAGGACTATGTACCAGATGAAGGAACAAGATACAACCCCAGAAAAACAACTAAATAAAGTGGAGATAGACAACCTTCCAGAAAAAGAATTCAGAATAATGATAGTGAAGATGATCCAGGACCTCAGAAAAAGAATAGAGGCAAAGAACAAGAAGATGCAAGAAATGTTTAACAAAGCCCTAGAAGAATTAAAGAACAAACAAACAGAGATGAACAATACAATAAATGAAATGAAATTACACTGGAAGGAATCAATAACAGAATAACTGACTCAGAAGAACTAAGACAGACAGAATGTTGGAATTCACTGCTGCAGAACAGAATAAAGTAAAAAAAATGAAAAGAAATGAAGACAGCCTAAATGAAGACAGCAACATCATTCATATTATAGGGGTCCCAGAAGGAGAAGAGAGAGAGAGAAAGGACCAGAGAAAATATTTGAAGAGGTTATAGTCTAAAACTTCTTTAACATGGGAAAGGAAGTCCCGGAAGCACAGCGAGTCCCAAAGAGAATAAATCCAGGAGAAACACACCGAGACACATAGTAATCAAATTGGCAAAAATTAAAGACAAAGAAAAAGTATTGAAAGCAGCAAGGGAAAAACGAAAAATAACATACAAGGGAACTCCCATAAGGTTAACAGCTAATTCCTCAGCAGAAACTCTACAAGCCAGAAAAGAGTGGCATGATATACTTAAAGTGATTAAAGGGAAGAACCTACAACCAAAATTAGTCTACCCATCAAGGATCTCATTCACATTCCATGGAGAAATCAAAAGCTTTATAGACGAGCAAAAGCTAAGAGAATTCAGCACTACCAAAGCAGCTCTACAACAAATGCTAAAGGAACTTCTCTAAGTGGGAAACACAAGAGAAGAAAAGGACCTACAAAAACAAACCCAAAACAATTAGGAAAATGGTAATAAGAACATACATATCGATAATTACCTTAAACGTGAATGGATTAAATGCTCCAACCAAAAGACACAGGCTTGCTTTATGGATACAAAAACAAGACCCATATATATGCTGTCTACAAGAGACCCACTTCAGACCTACAGACACATGCAGACTGAAAGTGAGGGGATGGAAAAAGATATGCCATGCCAATGGATATCAAAAGAAAGCTGGACTAGCTATACTCATATCACAAAAAATAGACTTTAATATAAAGAATGTTAAAAGAGACAAGGAAGGACACTACATAATGATCAAGGGATGAATCCATGAAGAAGATACAGCAATTATAAATATATATGCACCCAACATAGGAGCACCTCAATACATAAGACAACTGCTAACAGCTATAAAAGAGGAAATTGAGAGTAACACAATAATAGTGGGGAACTTTAACACCTCACTTACACCAATGGAGAGATAATCCAAAATGAAAATAAATAAGGAAACACAAGCTTTAAGTGACACAATAGACCAGATAGATTTAATTGATATTTATAGGACATTCCATCAAAAACCAGCAGATTACACTTTCTTCTCAATTGCACACGGAACATTCTGCAGGATAGATCACATTTTGGGTCACAAATCAAGCCACAGTAAATTTAAGAAAATTGAAATGATATCAATCATATTTTCTGACCACAGTGCTATGAGATTACAAATGAATTACAGGGGAAAATAACGTAAAAAACACAAACACATGGAGGCTATACAATACGTTGCTAAACAACCAAGAGTTCACTGAAGAAATCAAAGAGGAAATCAAAAAATACCTAGAGACAAATGACAATGAAAACACGCCAATCCAGAACCTATGGGATGCAGCAAAAGCAGTTCTAAGGCGGAAGTTTATAGCTATACAAGCCTACCTCAAGAAACAAGAAAAATCTCTAATAAACAATCTACCCTCACACCTAAAGGAACTAAAGAAAGAAGAACCAACAAAACCCAAAGTTAGCAGAAGGAAAGAACTCATAAAGACAAGAGCAGAAATAAATGAAACAGAAACAAAAAACAATAGCAAAGATCAATAAAACTAAAAGCTGGTTCTTTGAGAAGATCAACAAAATTGATAAACCATTAGCCAGACTCATCAAGAAAAAGAGGGAGAGGACTCAAGTCAATAAAATTAGAAATGAAAAAGGAGAAGTTACAACAGACACCGCAGAAATACAAAGCGTCCTAAGAGACTACTACAAGAAACTCTATGCCAATAAAATGGACAACCTGGAAGAAATGGACACATTCTTAGAAAGGTATAACCTTCCATGACTGAACCAGGAAGAAACAGAAAATATGAACAAACCAATCACAAGTAATGAAATTGAAACTGCGATTAAAAATCTTCCAACAAACTAAAGTCCAGGACCAGATGGCTTCACAGGTGAATTCTATCAAACATTTAGAGAAGAGCTAACACCCATCCTTCTCAAACTCCTCCAAAAAATTTCAGGGGAAGGAACGCTCCCAAACTCATTCTATGAGTCCACCATCACCCTGATACCAAAACCAGATACTACAAAAAAAGAAAATATAGACCGATATCACTGATGAATATAGATGCAAAAATCCTCAACAAAATACTAGCAAACAGAATCCAACAGCACATTAAAAGGATCATACACCATGATCAATTGGGATTTATCCCAGGGATGCAAGGATTCTTCAATATACACAAATCAATCAATGTGATATACCATATTAACAAATTGAAGAATAAAAACCATATGATCATCTCAATAGATGCAGAAAAAGCTTTTGACAAAATTCAACACCCTTTTGTGATTAAAAACTCTCCAGTAAGTGGGCATAGAGGGAACCTACCTCAGCATAATAAAGGCCATATACCACAAACCCACAGCAAACATCATTCTGAATGGTGAAAACCTGAAAGCATTTGCTCTAAGATCAGGAAAGAGACAAGGATGTCCACTCTCATCACTATTATTCAACATAGTTTTGGAAGTCCTAGCCATGGCAATCAGAGAAGAAAAAGAAATAAAAGGAATACAAATTGGAAAAGAAGTAAAAGTGTCACTGTTTGCATATGACATGATAGTATACATAGAGAATCCTAAAAATGCCACTAGAAAACTACTAGAGCTATTCAATGAATTCGGTAAAATTGCAGGATACAAAATTAATGCACAGAAATCACTTGCATTCCTATATACTAATGATGAAAAATCTGAAAGAGAAATTTACCATTGCAACAAAAAGAATAAAATACCTAGGAATAAACCTACCTAGTGAGACAAAAGACCAGTATGCAGAAAACTGTAAGACACTGATGAAAGAAATTAAAGATGATACCAACAGATGGAGAGATATACCATGTTCTTGGATAGGAATAATCAATACTGTGAAAATGACTCTACTACCCAAAGCAATCTACAGATTCAATGCAATCCCTATCAAATTACCAATGGCATTTTTTATGGAACTAGAACAAATCATCTTAAAATTTGTATGGAGACACAAAAGACCCCGAATAGCCAAGGCAGTCTTGAAGGAAAATAACGGAGCTGGAGGAATCAGACTCCCTGACTTCAGACTATAGTACAAAGCTACAGTAATCAAGACAATATGGTACTGACACAAAAACAGAAACATAGATCAATGGAACAAGATAGGAAGCCCAGAGATAAACCCATGCACATATGGCCAACTAATCTATGACAAAGGAGGCAAAGATATACAATGGAGAAAAGACAGTCTCTTCAATAAGTGGTGCTGGGAACACTGGACAGCTACATATAAAAGAATGAAATTAGAACACTCCCTGACACCATACACAAAAATAAACTCAAAATGGATTCAAGACCTAAACGTAAGACTGGACACTATAAAACTCTTAGAGGAAAACATAGGAAGAACACTATTTGACATAAATCACAGCAAGATATTTTTTGATCCACCACCTAGAGTAATGGATTTAAAAACAAAAATAAACAAATGGGACCTAATGAAACTTCAAAGCTTTTGTACAGCAAAGGAAACCATAAACAAGACGAAAAGACAACCCTCAGAATGGGAGAAAATATTTGCAAAGGAATCAATGAAGAAAGGCTTAATCTCCAAAATATATAAACAGCTCATGCAGCTCAGTATTTAAGAAACAAACAACCCAATCCAAAAATGGGCAGAAGACCTAAATAGACATTTCTTCAAAGAAGACACACAGATGGCCAAGAAGCACATGAAAAGCTGCTCAACATCACTAATTATTAGAGAAATACAAATCAAAACTACAGTGAGGTATCACCTCACAGCAGTTAGAATGGGCATCATCAGAAAATCTACAAACATCAAATGCTGGAGAGAGTGTGGAGAAAAGGGAACCCTCTTGCACTGTTGGTGGGAATGTAAATTGATACAGCCACTATGGAGAAGAGTATGAGGTTCCTTAAAACCTAAAAATAGAATTACCATATGATCCAGCAATCCCACTACTGGGCATATACCCAGAAAAAACCATAATTCCAAATGACACATGCACCCCAATGTTCATTGCAACACTATTTTCAATAGCCAGGTCATGGAAGCAACCTAAATGCCCATTGACAGAGAAACGGATAAAGAAGATGTGGTACATATATACAATGGAATATTACTCAGCCATAAAAAGGAACGAAATTGGGTCCTTTGTTGAGACGTGGATGGATCTAGAGACTCTCATACAGAGTGAAGTAAGTCAGAAAGAGAAAAACAAATATCGTATATTAATGCATATATGTGGAACCTAGAAAAATGGTACAGATGAACCAGTTTGCAGGGCAGAAGTTGAGACACAGATGTAGAGAACAAACGTATGGACACCAAGTGGGGAAAGCCATGGTGGGGTGTGGATGGTGGTGTGCTAAATTGGGTAATTGGGATTGATGTGTATAAAATTGATGACTAATAAGCACCTGCAGTATAAAAAAAAAAAAAAACAACTAATACTATACTTTCTTTGGGTTATTTGTATGGAAATATGTTAATATAAATGTTTCAGACATTACATGAAATTTCTAAAATTCTTATATGTTCTGGTGTAATGTTATAAGTCATGATTCTTGTTATTACTTTAAAATATATATCTCAGAAATAACTAAATTTCCTTGTCAATTGCATTATTATGAACTTTCATCAAATCTTTAACCATGGTCGTTTTTAAGTCTTTTGTCATTTACAGACAGTTCT